>NW_015558605.1:714157-753387 GCF_001515605.1 Sinocyclocheilus anshuiensis | reverse complement strand
AAAAAAAATCGCAGACGATTTTATTGCGCGATTCTGAAATCGAAGAAATCGTTCGCGATAATGACAGCTGACAGCAGTGAACTACGGCTCTGTGAAGTAAACGCATGACAATCGCAGCTTCTGTCGAATCGTGATCTCGATTCCATTTCGATTTATCGTGCAGCCCTACTGGCATGTATACTACATCGTTTTGTGTCGGTTTCGTGTAGACGCAGATATTTCTTGATGAGAGGGGTAAAAAAGATCGGATAGGGAAAGCTCTGGCTTCGTGTGGATGTAGCCTTAATGCGTAATGTCACAATAACGAATGCTTAACTTTTAAGTAGGATCTTCTCATCAGTGTTAGTATTCGCCTGGTCGTGTGGTCTCAGCATTTCTGTCCACATGAGGCTCCATGTCAAACAAAACCACTTTTTTTTATTAAAACCCACTCGTATGATAATCTTCAATAATCATTAATTTCTGTAGAGGGAAACATTTAAATAAGGACCAACTGGGAAACAAATGAAAACCAACCTGTTTGTTCCTCATCATCTTCTTGATTCACACCGACTGCATCTTCAACCTTAATGTCTTCACTCTCCTCTTTAATAGACGCCATCTTTACTTTCGGTGTTTGGACACTCTGTCATGATTAAGATGACAATAATTTACAGAAATAAAATGTGGTGCGTCTCAATCAGCTCCCTATGTTCAGTAGTCTGCACAGTTATGGTTTACATTAGGCATTTATAAAATGCATTTGCCACTTTAAATAAAAACATTTGCAGTTGGTTTGTTAAAGTTGTCATTACATGTGTTTGTTGTTGGTTTGAGCAGCAGATGTCGCCAGTGTGCGGTGAACCGAGCGGTTTGAATCACTGAATCATTTGCGGTGCATTTGATTCAATTCACTCGAAATTTGAAAAGCTCAGTTTCTGCATCTCTACTCACCAGTGACTGAACTCGTGTTTACTTTAAACTGATTCACGATAAAAGGAGTGAAATGAGGCGCGTCTTTTCTGTAACTCGCGTGTGTGGATGTGCTTTACTCACATAAGTAATGCTACAACATGTTAGATAAACATGCATTGATTTAAACACTTTAAATGCTTAAAAGCACAAACCGTTCTTCAGCTGAATCACAACAGCGCGCCGCAGCCTTGTGACGTCACAGCGCCACACCAAAATAAAAGTCCTTAAGATACAGCAGTGCATGGAAATGTTCCTAGAATAAAATACACACAAATAATAGCTGACATAGAAATGAATTCAATTGAATGCATTAGTCATTATGCTGAAACTACTAAAGAGTGTAATGTTCCAATGCAGAGGTATAAACTGATTAAAATGTTAAAAGGGGTGTATGAGTTAATAATATCTTCAAATAATTATCATCCAAGAACCAGTAGATTTACTTTCATATCTTCGTAATCTTGTCACAGCTATTTCCCCATTTTATAGCCATAAACGGATAAAGGAAATAGCAATAAAAATTATTAAATAGCCAAAAGACATAAAAAAATAAAAAAGCTTATGTTTGAGGGTTGAAGCCAAGCTCTGCTGGACTATATTTTAATAATTTTGTATGACTTCAAATGTATTGTTTTGTAATATTTTAATAACATTAAAATACTAGGTCTCACTTTATATTAGAGTCTTTACTATGTACGTACACCAAATCAATCAATCAATATATAAATCAATCAATTACTGTAGGAAACTGAAGGGAAGGCCAGGAGACTCTGGTGTATCTTCAGCGGGGTTCTTTATTGAGAGCTTGCTGTCGCACTGCAGTCATCAAAAGTCGGACTAAGGCAGTGATACATTGTACATTTTATGGAGCAGAGCTTAGAAATGGAGACAACCTTAAACAAAGCATCAGGCATCAGCTGGAGACAAAAAAAAGCATGGAAATCTGACCACGCCCCTGGTACTTATTTATTTTTGATATTTTATCAAATAAAAAAAAAAGATAGATCTGATCTGTTTCCCAAAAACATCATAAGCCTAAGTTGATTGTAGCTCCATTGGTTTCAATGGGTCTACAATTTAAGCTTACAATGCGTTTGGGAAATGCAGCCCTGCTTGATTCACGAGGGTCATGGCGAAAAAAAAAACAAACGGAATTCCGGATTCATCCGGAAGAATCACATCCCTGAAGCATGCAAATAAAGTATACAGTGTTGGGGAAGCTATTCTAAAACTGTAGCTTGATAAGCTTCAACCCAGACAGCAATATAGTGTTGGCCCAGATCCGGCCCACGTGGAATAGACATATAAATTAAAGTAATTAAGCTACAGTCAAGCTACCCTTCTGACAAAGTAGCAAGCTACACTACAAGTTACTATCAAAAAGTAGCTAGTGACATTAAAAGTACTTTGTTTTTCACAACAACGTATATTTCAAGTATCTAAATAAGCATTTATAAGGTATGTTTGATATTAAAATATTTGGTATTTAAAACAACAATGCTATACAATTATTTTGTCAAAGACCATTGTTTTATTACACACGATATTCAAAAATCTCAGACGGTCAAAAGTCAAAGTGCAAAATTGCAACAAATTTAGCATTGCAATAACAAAATGTTATTTTTATTTAAGTAACTTCAATTTAATTTTCTCAAAAATACTGTGTGAAAACCGCTCACTTGCGGCTCTGACAGGGAAAGCACTAACAGGTGTGATTTGGGAAAAATAATCCATTTCAAATCACACAAAAGCAAATGCAGTTTAAATCACAAATTGCAATTTTAACCAGAAAAATTGCAATCTGTGATTTAAAATGCGAATTTTAAAACAAATTATCAAAAAACAAAATAATAATAATACAAAAAGAATAATAGATCATAACAATACTGATTTTATTTTAAACTGCAGGGTTACTAACATACAGGCAGCCTATAACTGTACATAATATGATACTGGTATGATAAAAATCTTTGACAACAATTAGAGCCTCAAATATAGGCCCTAGCCCGGCCCTTGTCCGACAGCTTATCAGAATTCTTGGCCCGTTTTTTTTTTCCCTCTTCTCCCAAAACAGCTTATACTACTGTTTCAGCTATTATAGTTTTGTACATACAGTTTTGTATGTAATGGCAAAGGGATTATATTTCATTTAGTTTTTTTTTTATTAAGTTAATTTAGAAAAACGTTTTGATCATTTTTTTGTTCGTTAAATATAGCCTAAGTTTTAGTTTTTTTAAAGTAACGACCAAGCGGCCAGCAGCAGACAGCGAGTTGATCATAGCCTATGTTTGATCAATTTAGCCTTCTCAAATCATCACGACTTGCCTAAAATAAAATCTATAGATATAAAACACTTCAAGCATATAACAATGTTAGTTTAAACGTTAAACCTAGATAAATGTGCGCTATTAGGCGCATATCCAATCGTTTGTGCGGAGAGTGGAAGCTGAAGCACACTTTGCAGGACATGGAGGCGCCAGCGCGATCACTTGCATTTTTTTTTTACGTGGAACTGACAACTTAAAATATGCTGTCATTTTTGCTCATAAGAGTAATACATCACTCGGAACTGTAAAGGGTCTACTTTTATTTGCGTGCACTCACAATATCAACAAAACGTTGTGCTTTTGTAAAATAAAGAAAACAAACATGATGCACTTTCTGCCGTCTCGGTCTTGAACAGGAGCTCTTCACAAAAATGAACCGAAACACAGCATATACATGCCTCACAGACATAATAAATATATCTATAGAAAGCTTTAAATGACTGCTTAACGAAATAAAACAAATGAAAAACAAAAATTCTTTCATTATGTATTCCGTAAAGATGCATTTCTCTCTAAAGGCGTGTCCAATGAGGAGATAGCGAGTCAGGATCGGCAACTTCATCCTTGCGACTCTGACTCAGAAAACACTACTTTAAATAAATATTTAAAATATCTGTTTACTATTTTCACCCGACACATTCATGATAATTACTTCTGGGTCTTTGCAGCAAGCTTTAGCCTATTGCGTTTGAACGCAGAACTCTTAGAGCTGCGCTGAAGGCACTTGCTCTTGCTGCTGGACACTAAACACTAGGGGTGGGAGAAAAAAATAGATTCTTCAATGCATCGCAATTCTTTCTTAAACGATTCTGAATCGATTCTCAAAAGTTCGGGCACGAGCAAGAAACAGAAAAATAATAAGCGTTGACAGACGCACGTGCGTATGCTGGTGAATTCACTTCATTTGGACAAAGATGGACAAACTAAGACCTGTGCCATCAAATTTAAAATGGACTGTGTGGCAACACTTTGGATTTTGTGAAGACAAAGGTGTCGTTGATAAGAGCCATACTGTGTGCAAAGTTTGTAGCACCAAATTCAAATATTTCGGGAACACGACTAACATGAAGAAACATATTATGCGATTCCACCCAGAGCTGGAGAAACAGACTTCTATTTTGATCGCGTCCACTGCCAGTTTCACTCAAACGGCCCTCGAGCAAGTAGCAAAGCTTCCACCGAATTCTGAAAAGGCGAAGCGAATTACTCGGTCAGTGGCGGGTTTTATTGGCAAGGATTTGCGCCCTTACTCCATCGTGGATAACCCAGGGTTTTGCACAATGTTACAGGTGCTTGAGCCAAGGTACAGCATGCCCTCACAGCGTTATTTCAGTGAGACAGCGATACCGACTCTCTACAGTGAGACTTCTTTTTTTCCACTTCAAGCACTGATTTAGCCTAAACAGTTTAGCAATCAAAACTACTAATACATATGAATGACAAATCACATGTAACTCAAACAAACATAACCTCAAGAATTTAATGTGATGAGAGTAAATGCTAATGCACGACACCTGCGCCACTCACTGGTCTCGAGTCCCCCGGAGGAGCTCCGGAAGCATAAAAGGAGGAGTGACGACAGTGTTGGGGGAGAGAGGCCTTCAACCCTTAGAAGCTCTCACTCCGAAGGGTAAACCCTTTGAAGGGATTAGGGCGTAGGGATGAGCCCTTCCGAATGGAACGCAGGGTCAGACACCAAACAAAGGCAGTTAAATGATCATTCAATGCTCCTGAGGAGACTTGGCTCCACCCATGGCTGGCTATGTCATGTGACCACATCAGAATTCTCAACAGCGGTAATGCACTTTTTTAGTATGTGATCTTGTAGAGAGGCTGCCCTGCTTCAGTCCATTGCAGGTTCACAAAATAGAATGTAGCTATTGTCGCGCTACACCACTATTTGCTAGAAAAAGTAGTTAGCTACTGGAAACGCTACATCGTTAATAGCGTCGCTACTTGTAGCTAGCTACTCCCCAACACTGCTAATTCCCACCTTTCCAACTGTATTGACGTGATTGGGTTAGTAGCATTCCAGGTGTCCGCCCATCACGTCCCAACTTTCCATCCTGTGGAGCTTGTTGGCTTGTCCCAAAATATACAGTTAAATAAAACAGTATCTTTAGGACCTTCGAAATACTTTATTTCTTTTCCAAAACTTTATTAAAGTCCTTGTAGCAATGTTCTGCTCTCATAGAGTCCAAAGTTGATGTGAATAGGTTGAGGTATCACCCAGATGGACACTGTCTGTGGGTCAGGTCACATTTGGTGAGGTCACATTCTAGGTGCGGTTTCCACTGTGTATGTAGTGCACAGTTCCCTGGATTAATAAGGAGACGTATAAGGCATGTTCCTTACAGTATTCCTGTCCATTTTTGGTGGTTTCAAGCCACTGTGTGTATATAGATTGTCTCTCTCTTGGGTCTTTTGTTTGTCCTTGCTGCTGGCCAGAACTGATTTGGTGGCCCTGATGGCTCAGGTCGTTTGCACCTTGGCTCCAGATGCAGAGAGCAGAGGTGAACAATGGGCATTGGTCATTTGATTAGCCTGTGATTAATGGACCATTGATGTAGTCTCTCCTGCCCTCCACCTCTGGCAGTCTTGATTACAATTGTCCTTTTGTTGTTGGTGGTCCTATCGCTCCCTCTTGTCTAAACCACTATGGGACAAAAGGATTCCTGTTGTGACGTGTGGGCTTCTGGTGCCATCATATTTGCTGTTCAATACGAAGTCTTGCCCGAGACCATCTACCTTACTTTGTGGCAGAGTGGACCAGGTTCTCCATCAGCTTGAATGTCTTCTGATCAAACCTTTCCTTAATTTGAGTGATTGAGTGCACTGTTTGTAAAACTCCTCAGCTGCACTGAACCTGTGGAGTGTTGGATGCTGGGTCGGTTTTCTTTGGTGGTCTGAGGCTCTTTGACATCAAAAATCAGTGAGAATTCCTGTGATATCAGTCACTGCTGTTTTTGCCTCATTAAGAGAAAAGTTGGAATTTTGCTAAAATGTGTTATTCCTAATGTGTGCAGAAATCACTCTTGCAAACTCTGAGGCCATTATATTTAGGAGTTCATTCTTCACCTTATGGGAGCAGTATTTATCTCACCATTGCAACCAAGATTGTAATGTTGCAATGACCCTTGCTCATAATTTCAAAAAGGTTGTCCACATCTATACTGTGCTTGAGTGGAATCTGTATGCTAACAGATGTATGCATATACTATGCATAGGAATGAATTGAAATCGCCTGCTCTGCTGCACTCTGTACTAGAGGTGGATCTGAAAACCCGAGGCCCGACCCAAGACCCGAGCGGGTTCGGGACCAAAACTTTGACGAGTGCCTCGGACACGGGTCAGGTTCGATATTAGTTGCCTCGGGTTTTGGGTAATTTAAAATAAATGTTCTTTTTCATAATGGACCCGAGAAGACCCGAATTCTTTTAAACTATGTCGGGCATTTAACAAAATTTAATTATTTAAAACAATTCTATGACAATGTTATTATTTCACTTTTTCTCTCTGAATCTGCAGTTCTATGTGCAATCAACGTCTACGCACTGTTGCTTCCGCATTTTAGTCTGTTGCTCGACTCACATTTTTGCTTACCGTTTCAACAAGCGCTATCAGCATGGATTTTAGAGTCGCTGCTTGCAAGATCTTCCACTGATTACTGTGAACGATGTCAATCGAAGTGGCATCTCTTACACATTTAGTATTCTCTAGCTAACAAGATAGCTAGCTTCGTTATTTGTGACAGTTCATATACACTTATACGTTTTGTTTACTGTTTAACCTTTTTAGATCTTCTGTTTTAATAGTTTTGTTTCACTAATGTGAAACAGAGCTGGCACAAACCCAGAACATTTGTAAGTTTAAGTGAATTTGCAAGATTTAATGTTAAATATTTTTTATAGGTTAATAATCATGGTCTGCACTCAGTTTGTGATATTCCTGTTATACAGTATTTTAGCGTAAAAAGTAGGGCTGCAACAATACAGTTAGCCCAAGGTTCAATAAATACTTCAGTTTTTTGGTTTAGTTCTCTTTTGCTATTTTTAAATGCTATTTTAAAAAAAGAAGTATTATTTTTATCGATTGGCCATTATTTAGTGCTATGAACACATGTAATGTGCGTTTCATTCACACTGGATGCCTGAGGGCGCCCTCACGCAGAAAATCCACATATACATTATAGAAGAAATAGAACTCAGGACGCTCCAGGAAATTCCTAATATGGACAAAAACAGCCAGCTATCCCTAACTGAATGAAAGAAGACAGAAACGCTTTGAATGATGACATTCAAAAAGAACATTAAGATAATAAACACTGTACTGCGACAATGTTTATCTGTGTCGATTTAGCCGTTATTCCAGTGTAGAATTTATTTCTGCGTCATTCTGTGATAAGAAGCCACATCAGATCAAGAGGGAAATTAATTAAAATATTCGTCTGATGTTGTGCAGTAAAATAATGTTATAATGTTCTTTTTTGTTGTTGGACAAAAGGTTTAGTCATTACAAGGGAAGATGCTCGGCGTGTGTTGCTTTTCAGATGCAGGCGTTTCCTCATCTCAGCGCACATACTCGCGGACACACAAACAGCCAGCTTGGAGAGAAATAAAATGCATGGAAATTTAAAAGCAAAACCTAAAAAAAACGCTCTGATTGGTTGACCTCTTCATCTTTTTCTGTTGCTTGTTTTGAATACTGCACGTGGACAGAGGCGTCACCAGGTTTTTTGCGTAGTTTAGAGTGACAAATCGTACCAGCATACTTTTAGGTCAAAATGCGTATCCGCAAAGGCGGACAGTAGTGAAGTATTTTTACTTTACTGAAGTAAATTTTAAAAGTATCTGTAGTTTATCAGAGTGTTTTTCTTTGGAAAACTTTACTTCACTACATTCCAAAGCATAATGTCATACTTTTTTTTTTACTGTACTTCATTTCATAAATAAAAGTTGTTGTTTGTTTGACCTTTAATACTTAAGAACATTAACAATTTAGTACTTTCTTGTACTCAAGTAAATCTTTGAATTACTTTTACTTGAGTAAAAGTAAGAAAGTAATAGATTTCTAATGTAATTAAGTATTAAATGATATAGCGTAGTGCAGTAAAAAGTACAATATTATGCTTTGGAATGTTGTGAAGTAAAGTTTTCTAAAGAAAAACACTCTGATAAAGTACAGACACCTGAAAAGTACTTTTACAGCAGAGTAAAAATACTTCACTACTGTCCGCCTTTGCGTATCCGCTACGCAATATGCATACAGGTTGGTAGGTCTGCTAATGTTGTTCCAGACCTGCATGACTGACTTTCTTCTGTGGAATGCAAAAGATGTTAAGCAAAATTACAGGCTCAGTCACCAGTCAGTTTCATTATATCTTTTTTACATAAAATAAAAAGTAATAGTGGCTGAGTCTGTTTTTCTGCCTAATATCTTTTGTGTTATACAGTAGATAGTCATATGAGTCTGGAACAACATGAGAATGAGTAAAAGATGACATTAAAGGGTTAGTTCACCCAAAGATGAAATTTCTGTCATTAATTACTCACCTTTATGTCGTTCCACACCCATAAGATCTTCGTTCATCTTCGGAACACAAATTAAGGGTGCTTTCACACTTGGTTCGCTTGCCTGGTCCGAACCCGAGTTCGATTGCTCCCCCCTCCCCCGCTGGACTGCGTTCATATTATTTTATTTGGGTCCGAACTGCGTTTTGTTTGCGTCATCAAGCCAGCAGCTGTTTACCCCGTTGCTTAGTAACGACGACGCAGGAGCAGAGGCGCAAATGCATAACATTGCTCTCTGCACTTTTATATATTTACATTTTTTAACCGTTCGTTTTGTTTACAAAGCTTCGGTACATAACGGCACTTGCGTCTGTCTTACGAATGTACTGCAAATGCTCTAAAGAACGCTGAAGGCGAACAGAAATTAGATATACAGCTCTCTGTTTGCAGCGCGTCAGTCACGCTAGTCAGGAAAGTGAGTGAAACACACACACAAACACATTTTTATCAAATAATACGTCATTAATAGCGGTTCACTTCCTCGATTTGGTACGATTGCGTTCACATCAGCAGCAAACTGTACCGGAGTTCACTTGAACCGTACCCCAGACCACCCTTTTTAAGCGGACTCGGGTACGGTTCGCAGGTGTGCACCCGAGTTCGGAAGACAGCGTTCTCATCATCCAAACGAACCGAACTCTGACGTCAATCGAACCCGGGTGCGCACCAAAAGTGCTAGTGTGAAAGCACCCTAAGATATTTTTTGATGAAATCTGATAGCATTCTGCCTTTCCAACTTGATCTTTGACGCTTCAAAAAGTTCATAAAGATATTGTAAAACTAATCCATATGAATTGAGCGGTTTAGTCTGATCGCTTTTTATGATGAACAGATTTAATTTCGGCTTTTATTCACATATAAACCTTGATCAGCCAACATAAACAGATGCTCAACCGAACATAATTAACGCACAAGAACAAATCTCCCAGAAGCTCAAACGTGCTGTGTAACATAAGAATGAACCTCATTGGTTACACAGCACGTTTGAGCTTCCGGAAGAGGCTTGTTTGTTTTCATTTTGGGGTGAACTAACCCTTTAATGTTTGGGTGAACTATCCCTTTAACTGGCTATGAGAAATGGTTTTGAGGTAAAAAATTACTACTTTTCTTTTCAGGAGTAACCAGCAGAAACAACCCACATTACTCCCCATCAAGATGCCCCACCACCACCTCCACCTGTGCCACTAGAGATGGTTACAGCCTTAACCCATCTGTGTGCTTTTTTGTCTATATAGAAAACATGGACTACAACATACGAGATTGTTGGCACTCAGTAACTGTCTCACAAGCTCATAGGATGTTGTGTATGCACAGGATGACATGATGACCCAGCTCCAATCTGCACTAAACTCTGTGCTAACTGACAAAATGCACTTGTTTCAAACATTCTGTATGGTCTGAGATCTTTGGCACAGACTTGAATGCAGTTTTCAAGCACTGCAGGGGTTCTTAAATCTGGCCTGCACTACAATCTATACAAATGAATCCATCCATCCATCAACAGCAAGTGTTTTGTCTAGTCCAGGGGTGTCAAACTCAATTCCTGGAGGGCCGGAGCCCTGCAGAGTTTAGATTCAACCCTAACTAAACACACCTGATCCAACTAATCAAGTCCTTCAAGCTTATTTGAAAACTACATGGTATGTGTGTTGGAGCAGGGTAGGAATAAAACTCTGCAGGGCTCTGGCCCTCCAGGAATTGAGTTTGACACCCCTGGTCTAGTCTAACACTTTGCCAATGCTTTTACCAAGCCATTATATTAGTTCTGAAGGAAGTTAGCAACAGTGTGTAACTGGGTGAAGTGAAGACTGTAGACACTTGTATTACGACAGATGTTAAAATCCTCACACAGGTTATTGTAAATCCACTTTTTGCTTGTTTCGTCATCGAAACCCTAACAGAAAAGCCACATGAATTTCAGGTTTGCACATGTGGAAAACGTGAAACATATACGTTGGTCTTGGGAAACATGGTTTTGGAACAGTTCCCAGGTGAAAAAAAGTACACTTCCAACGCTCGCGCAGCCCGTCTTCCAGCTCCGATTCGGTCAGCAGCACCAGCAGCACCGGCAGCGGCAGGTATCGTACACTCATTTTTAACCAGATTTTGTTTTTTGTTATCCCAGGTTAAAAAAAAGTGCATTTCCTTAATGTACTTGAAGTGTTCTATTTTCACACACTAATTTTGTACTTGATATACTAAAAATTATTCTTTAGTACTTCTTAAGACAATCTTAAGAACATCTAAGTGTACTCAACTGTGCTATTTTGAGACCCCATGAATATGAACTAAAATGTGCTTTTACCATACTATCTCTGTATTAAAAAATATATTTAGTTACCACTTGATACTAGAGTACTACAAGTGGTAACTAAATACATTTTTTAATACAGAGATCATATTCATGGTGTCTCAAAATAGCAGTTGAGTACACTTAGATGTTCTTAAGATTATCTTTAAAAGTACAAAAAAATAATTTTTAGTATATTAAGTACAAAATCATGGTGCGAAAATAGAGCACTTTAAGTACATTATGGAAGTGTACTTTTTTTCACCTGGGAACTGTTCCAAAACCACGTTTCCCAAGACCAACGTCTGTGTTTCATGTTTTCCACATGTGCAAACCTGAAATTCATGTGGTTTTTCGGTTAGGGAAAGGAAATTATGAAAACCAAGGAAGTGTCACACAACTGATCTGTATCTGTCTTTGTTATAGATAATACTTTACATATTACTATAGACAGGTATGTCTATACTTATATGTAAAATATTTATGTAAAGTATATGTATAGGTAGATTACTCTTTTAATAGGTTAATGCGTTTTAAATGGGTTAGCTGTGTAGGTTTATATTGGTTATATGCTTACTTGGGTAAATTTATATGGGTATATGTTTATATATTTCTTTGTCTTATGTGTAAAGTATTTATGTTAATTTATATGTAGCACCGTGGTCTTGTGAGGCCCGACATTTCGTTCCCTTGTATGTCTCCACATAGCAGAATGACAATAAAGCGAACTCGAACGAATGCTGAAGGTCTAATTTATTCTTGAACTTATTACTAAACGATATGTTTTATACAAAATGCTATGCTATTATAGTTAATAATATTATAATTCATGAAAATGTCTTGTGATCGATGACAGAAAGAGTTTACACACAGTTTGCTATCATAGAATACTATAGCGGACGCTCAGGAGCAACTGAGATTTTAGCGGAAATACGTAGACAGCGGGCCTGGCGTAATCTATTACCAACCCCCCTCCCTTTGCCTTGAACTCCTGCGCCATCATGTGGCTGGATGGTTGACTAAACACGAGTATTTGCATTTCGTTAAGCCATGCCTGTCAATCAATTTTAAGTGTACTCGATAAAGTATGGAGGCAATAACAGACATCGCGAAAAAGGTGAGGGAAAATGAATATTCAGAAGTGAAACATACAGGGTCGTCATTGGTGTGGGCAACATTTGTGATCATTGTTGATAAGGAAGGAAAAAAATACTGGTGCAGTTAAATGTGTGAATTGCAATAGCATATAACGATTCGATTCGGCCAAAACGGGAACGTCCCACTTGCTGAAGCACCAACGATCATGTAGACTTAAAAAAACGAAGCAAAGCTCTAGATTTGTTTGTAAGGAGGAGCAGTGGGGTACCGGCTCACTATAGAAAGACAATTCTTGAAAACTGCATTCAAGTATGTGCCAAAGATCTCAGGCCATACATAATGTTTGAAACAAGTGTATTTTGTCAGTTAGCACAAAGCTTGGTGGAGATTGGAGCTAAGCACGGCCAGTGTGATGTCAAATAACTTCTTCCCTCTGGAGTCACTGTTTCTCGTGCCACTTTGGAGAGGTGCGCTACTTTGAAAAAAGAGCTTTTACTCAACAGTCAAGCAGGCTATTGCTAAGGCAGTTGCTTGTGGAGCATCCACTGACATGTGGACTGATGATTTTCGTAAAGTCAGCTACACATGCATCACTCTCCACTTTATAGATGAACACTGGATGTTTCAGAGCCGGGTAATATGCACCAGCGCTTTCCCGTTCGACTCAAAAACTGACGCAAACATAAAAACAGAACTGTTGAAACAGTTGCATGACTTCGGACTGTCACAGGCTGAAATAGACAAACTTGTGTTTGTCAGCAATCAGGGTGCTAATATATAGGCTGCTCTCAGCAGCTGGAAACAGAAGCTGTAATGCGCACGTTCTCAACACTGTCCTGAAACACACTTTCAAGAAGGGAATTGATGAGGAGGAGGAAGAGTCATTACAGCCTGTGAGAGCATGTATTAATCAGTGTAAGTCACTGACAACGTATTTCAAGCATTCTGGTTTGCAGCTCCACCTGACACGCACCCTCAAACAGGAATGTGAGACTCGCTGGAACACTAAGCTAACACTAAGGTGGAATCGGTACTCGGTGCTTTCGATGATGTGCAAAGACTTATGATAAGAGGAGAAAGGTGAAGTTCAGCCAGTGGGAGGATGTGGATGACCGAGATATGGCAGTGGATGAGTTGAATGCCTACTTAAATTAAAAAAATGGTCATGCACGATAGTGACAGAGACATTTTAGGTGTATGGAAAAACACCGAACACCTCTTCCCAAAGATGGCAACTCTTGCACAGAAGATTCTGTGTGTTCCAGCCTCCAGCGTTAGCTATGAGTGTACTTTCAGTGTATCTGGACGTGCTCTGGAGAACCGACGTACCTCTGTTGGTACAGAAAGTGTCAATGCTTTGCTTTTCCTGAACAGCAACGACAAGTAGAGATGAGAATTGTACACTGTAACAATTGACTGGACTACATCTGACTTTATTTCAAAACCTAATAGTATAAACCAGTTAAATAGGGTGATATCTGTTTTGCGGTAAGCTGCTAGTAATTTGAGGCAACCATATTGTTTTTGATGCTTTAAACATAACAGGTTTCCGACACCTATATTGTTATTTTCAAATGTTTTAGTCAGCTTATTTCTCTGCGATGAAATGTGTATATTACGACCATATGGGTCTATGACGTAAAAAAAAAGACTGTTTTGGAAGATAGAAGATATATGTCTGTTTTGCATACATGTTGGTGTATTATTTGCGTTATATGATCACAATGGTTTTGAGTAGATGGAAATTTGCCTTCAGAATATTTTCTATTCCGTAATCCCTGTTCATTCTAAAATGAAATAATAAATAAATGATGTAGGGTGCCTGCATTTTCACTTTCTGTGACCTCCGATGAATAATTAGAGAGCTGCAGATGATAAAATAATAATAAATATATAATATGCTATTGTAAAAACAAAGCAACTGCACTAGTCTTTTAGCTTTTTTTGTACAATGAAAGTTTTGCTTCTAACTTCTAATTCATTCCAGCTCCTTTCGATTTGTCATCATTATCACTTTGGGTTTGAGGATAAAAAAGCACCGCTTGATTTGTGAATTTCTCTGAAGAAAAGCTATTTAATTATTTATATAATTATCTTGAATATTTAGAATCATCTTATGGTCAAGTAAATAACAATATGCCAAAAGTTATAGGACGTAATGAGGTTACAGTGATGAGTGTATGGCATTTCAGCGCCTACTTGCGCGTCATGTCAAGTGCATTTTTGTGAAACGCACGTAGAATAGGAACAAACAAATCATTGCTGTCTGGGGGCTGCATGCTGTGTGCACTGACTGCTCACACGTCAATGCCGATTACGTTTGAGTCCAGTCGGGTTCGAAAGTAAATGCCGTCGGGTCGGAGTCGGGTCTAATTTTATCGGGTCTGTCTCGGGTCGGGTTCGGTTAAGAAGTCATTCGGGTCGGGTACCGATTTTAGGACCCGATAAGACCTCTACTCTGTACTGTAAACAATCTTGTTCCTGACACTGGGATCCTTCTAAAGTCTGTGCAAACATTAGTATATTATATCCAGTGTCAGTGATTATAATGCTCTGTGTGCTTTTGACGCAACTATGGTGCGATGATGATTATGTCTGCTCATGTCTTGCCCAGATTGCTTGGCCAAGAGGGCCCCATATTAGTGATGGGAAGTTCGGATCATTTTACTGACTCTCTCGTTCGATCTCGTTCATCAAAATGAATGAATCTTTTATTACACCCCAGGATTTTAAGCCCGATTTGCAAGTCAACGAGCTCGCCGACAGGTTGGGCTGCGATCGGGGGAAAATCATCGGATCATCAGCGCTCTGCAATCTTTATGTGTGAACTACTCAATGACGCATCAAAGGGGCTTGCTGACGCCTCGCCAACACATCGCCGATGCCAAACAAATATCTAGCATGCTAAATATCTGGACAAGTCGGCCATCACGTGGTGTCAGGTGTTGCGACGAGCTACAGCCAATGAGAGAGCAAGGCATGGGTTGAGGTCACCGGATAAGAAACAGCAGCAGCAACATGGTTTTAAGAAAAGTTTGGACAAGAAATGGAGCAAAATTTTTCAGAACAGATCATCGTGCAAACAGCTTGCAGCGCTAATTTCTTCCCAACCTCCATTTTCAAATAAACAACTCCTGTTTCACGTGTTGTTTCGCGTCATTCCCTTTCCAATTCTCACATGTGTTTTTGTGACAAAACGCGGTTTGGGGACTGGATAGAGTCGTTGGGTGACAGAGTTGTTGTCAGCTCGTGTAATGTGTGACCCCCCGTTGCGGATCATTTACGTTGTGTCACGTATACACCAAGACAGACAACAAGTCATGTAGTCTGAACAGCACAGCGATCTGCCGATGTTTTAAGTCGTGTAGTGTGAACTTGGTTTAAGTGGCTTTAAATGGTACACTTTTAACAGCCAAATTCCCCAAACACATCCACCTAGGCAATCTTGATCATATTCATTCATTATATTCATATTCACAATCATTATAATGTAGCCAAAGATCATTTACAGGGAACATAAATAATTACTTTGCCTTCCGAGTCTTTCGTTCATTTGTCATGTGACAGACACAGTGAACGAATCATTCATGAATGACCCATCACTCTCCCATATGTATTTCCCCATTTACGACCCATATAGAGGTTGCCTATATGGGTACTACCTTGGGCTTATGTAGGCAGCCTATATGGGACAGCTTGTGTTTGCCTATGTCTGACCCGTATGGTTTGGCCAAGAGGGCCCCATATGTGTTTGCTCATTCAGAACTCATATAGAGGTTACCTATGTGGGTACCACCTTTCGCCCACGTAGGCAGCCTATATGGGACTGGTTGTGTTTGCCTATGTCTGACCCATATTGCTGGTCAGCAGGCTGGTTTTAGAGGGGTTTTGGCCACTTTCTTAGTTGGTCAGGCTGGTCTTAGCTGGTCAGCCTGGGAGACCAGCTACTTCCAGCTTAAACCAGCTAAGACCAGCCAACCAGGCTGGTTTTAGCTGTTTGTTTTTTTTGTTTAGTTTTTTTCCCAGCAGGTTCTTCTGTGTTCTGCAGAAGAAAGTCAGTCATACAGGTTTGACATGACATGCGGAATGAAAAAATTATTAAAGAATTTTCATATCTGGGTGAACTATCCCTTTAAATAATGAAGAAAACCATTTCAATGTAGTAGTTAGTTTCAGCATCAGGCTGGTACACACTTACAGTACTACAGTACTTCCTGTTCAAGGAAAGTTGAGAATGCAGTCAGGCAAGCATGCACTGATGGAGATGAATAGGAACGCCAGTATGAGGAAGGTTCATTCATACCTCAACTCTTTCCCCCATACAGGATTAATTGCGTAATATTTACAATGATGCACAAAATTAAATAAAACAAAGCCTTCCATAATGGGTTGCTGAGCCCATTTATTTGCCAGTGAGTAATTCATTTAATTTTTTTACACTGTATAGGCATATAGAAGTCAGGAAATTGTTGAATAAAGTTAATTATTTTTGTTTGTGCACAAAACGTATCCTCGTCGCGGGGAGTCAGAAAGCTCTCAGACCTCATCAAACTATCGTAATCTGTGTTGTGAAGATAAACTGAGGTCATTTGATGACCAGCTCAGTTTCAGCACTACATGTACGTAAAATTCATAAGATACAGCATAAACTATAACAAGCCAAACATGTCTAATCTGCTTAACAGAAATAAAGAGCTTAATGTGATTTCCATGAAACACCTTTCTGGTTGTGTGTACTAGATGTGACGGCTCGTCTAAAGCCTCTAAATTTACATATTTCACTACAGCTATTTAAAGTCTAAAGAAGTTTTTTGGCTTTTAGTATGAATATGTTAGCCTTAAGATTATCTATAAACTAGTGTGCTCCAAAACAATGACAAAATTCGCATTTACAAGATATAAGCATTCAAAACTTAGTCTCTCACTTCCGCCAATATGGATCAACCATGCACTTCAGCTTCTCATCAAACTTTTTGTCCAATCAAATTCTCTCTAGAATCTGAAGCATCCCACCCCCCACTTTACTACAAATAGACGCTGAAGCTGTGGCTGAAATCGGTCACTTGTTCACAGAATTAGTGTTTTCTGTATGGTGAATGTACACTATATAGGGGATAGGGAACGATTCAGACAGTGTAAATATGCTTTTCATTGGGGCGAATGAAGTCTGGTTTTGTGCTGTCTGTAGGCGCGTCCAAGAAACACTTCATACATGGCCTCTCTCCAGTATAAGGGGCTTTCCCTTCCATTAATGCTTAGACAATTTACACTGCACACGTCTGCGGTGCAGTGTGGCTCTGATACGGCCTCTGAAGCTGATTGCGGCCACTCTAGTCAGTGCTTGTGTTTTTTCCAGCCGCGCCACACACATTTCTGATGTGGCTCTCTGTGCTGCTTCTGTAAAGATACACTCATACGCCTCCTTTGAATAAATATGTCCAAAATCCCACCAAAATCCGTTGCCATGACTTGTCGCGAGAGGCAAAATGTTACGTTTTAGTCGCATAACATTGGTTAATGGAAACGCCGTCATTTCGCAATACTTTATTAGCGACATTAATAAAATATCGCCAAAGTTTTGCGCAAATCTGTAATGGAAACGCGCCTACTCGCGTGAACATTTGAATTCTACACAGAATGCTCTATTTTATAGCAATATGGATGAGATTGTGGATGTCATACCCTGTGCGAAACCCTCCTTCTGCTCGCTCGATGTCATTCACCCAAGATTTTTCTAATGAATTCTTCAGTCAGTTGGGCCCAGTTAAGTGTCCTTTCTCAACAAATGTCTCTTAACTGGTTCCATTCCTGCTTTTCCAAAAGTGGCTACTATCACGCCTCTAGTAAAGAAGCCTTCGCTTGATACATCTATTTTTAAAAATGTCCACCCAATTTCTGCTTTACCTTTTATTTCTAAGGTTTTGGAAAAAAAAAATGTGTTTGAGCACCTTCAGTCCTTTCTCAATGCTAATAGTCTTTGAATTTTCAATCCGGCTTTAAGGCTGCCCATAGCACTGAATTGGCTCTCTACTGACTCCGGTGGTCCTGTGGTCCTTATCCTTTTAGATTTATCTGCTGCATTTAATATGGTTGACCACTCTACACTAACCACTACGTTAAGAGTCATGAGTGGGGCTAACAGGCACAGTTGTCAAGTGGTTTCAGTTGTATATATCAGACAGAAAGTTATGATTAAGCTAGGTGAGTTTTTGGCACCTTCTCCGTTTTTCTTGTATGCATTCTGGTTATTTAACTGGTGCAGTACGTTTACTTCACTTTTGGATCAACATTCCTATGAACAATTGAACATCCCCAGGGTGGGGTTGGGGTAAGAGCTACGATTGGTTGATATTAGTCACCTTGTGTGTAGTCTTCAGTATATAAACAATGATGTTCGAACTGATAAGTGCAGCTGGCAACAAAAGGATCATCTGACAGTCCATACAGGTATGCATGTAATCTTGTGAACAAAAGCACTGTTTATACATGGCTATTAAATATTATGTGAATATTAAATTATATTTATAATGAATATTACAATTGATGCATTACATTAACACTTTTTTCTAACTGAATTAGACTTTGCTCTTAAGATGGCGGCAGCAAATGGAAATCATTGGGTTATGCTTGTAGCTGGTTCAATGACCTGGAAAAATTACAGGCACCAGGTTTGTGGCCTATATATGTGACCCTGGAGCACAAAAGCAGTTTTAAGTCGCTGGGGTATATTTGTAGCAATAGCCAAAAATACATTGTATGGTTCAAAATTATAGATTTTTCTTTTATGCCAAAAATCATTAGGATATTAAGTAAAGATCATGTTCCATTAAGATATTTTGTAAATTTCCTACCATAAACATATCAAAACTTAATTTTTGATTAGTAATATGCATTGCTAAGAACTTCATTTGAACAACTTTAAAGATGATTTTCTCAATATTTAGATTTTTGTGCTCCCTCAGATTCCAGATATTCAAATAGTTGTATATCGACCAAACATTGTCCAATCCTAACAAACCATACATCAATGGAAAGATTATTTATTCAGCTTTCAGATGGTCCAGGGTCACATTTATTATTGGACTTGCAGTGCATTCATTTATTTTGTGAGTATGTGCTTACTCTGGGCTGTTAAGAGTTGGGTTGCTAGCACGATGTCCTACCAGTTGAGCTACCTAGACATTGCAACAAGGGATGTTGCAATGCAGTTTGTAAAAAAATGTATACCTCCATTTCAGGCTGATGTGTGTCACGCCTATCAGATAGTACATCGGAATGGAATTCCTGACGATCAGATTGTGGTGATGATGTATGATGACATCGCTTATAATATGAAGTAAGAGGCTTCCTGCAGATTTTGGAAGTCATGTGGCTCATTGCTGATGTACATTTTTAGCAGATTTAACACAGGATTCACATAGATTTTTCCTGTCATGCTGTACCATTTTAAATCATCCCTAATTAATATTATAGCCAATGTATTATCATGCGTATGATGGGACATAAAAGTGTTTTGCCACAAAATGTCCCATATAATGTTTTATCTTCCTTTACAGAAACCCTCATCCTGGAACAATTATCAATAAACCAAACGGATTGAATGTGTATGCAGGCGTTCCAAAAGATTACACTGGAGAGGTACCGTATTGGCCCGAATATAAGATGACCCTGATTATAAGACGACCCCCCTTTTTCCAGATGTACCTTTTGGAAAAAGGCTTTTTAAAAACCAAATCTTGTTTTTTCTCAGTAAAACGCATTTTTTTCTCTTTATTTTCATATTGCATATTTTTCCTATTTTAATTTTTGGGGCTGCGGCTCTCCAGGACTGACGTTCGCCACCCCTGGTCTAGACCCTGAATATAAGACGACCGCGTTTTTTCAGATGTATTTCCAAGAAAAAAACATCGTCTTATATTCGGGTCAATACGGTAATTTTCTTTTTGTCAAACACAATTGATATTTTCATCCTATACCTGCAGTAAACACAACACTGACTGTCTTACAGGATGTAACACCTGAAAACTTCCTGGCTGCTCTCAAAGGAGACAGACGAGCTGTGAAAAAGAGAAATCCAAAAGTCATTACAAGGTTTGTCTTATTAGTCAATTACAGTTCTTATACAAATAAGGATAAGGACGGAAGATAATTATATTGTTTAAATGATAATAAAATATATAAATGTTATCTTTTTTGTGTCTCACAGTGGAGGAAATGACACAATATTCATCTATCTGGCAGATCATGGTGGTTCAGGCATATTTACTTTTCCTAACAGCACTGTAAGTTTTGTTCCCTCTAGGGTTAAAAATATATCGGGATTATGATTTCGAGCCAGTAAACCTCAATATACTGTATACATCTGTAGTCATAAAATAATGTGTGGAGCTATAATTCTTTATGAGAATTCTAAGCAAGAATTGGAATCATTCATATACTGTATATACCAGTAACTTATCATTATTGTTAGTATTTTTATGATCGGCTTGCAAATTTACTAAGTCTAACGTGTAAATAGATAAGTACTTAAATAAAACATTGTACAGTATTTAACCGCTTATATTATGGTGATCTATTTCAATCCTTTTCCTGCAGCTTCACGCCCATGATCTCATTGAAACAATCAAGGAAATGGCAAGAAATAACAAGTTCTCAAAGGTAAATACAAACATTTGTATACACCAATTAAAAAATAGTCCATATACTGTATGGGCTCTTTTCCCAGAACACCAGAGCTGGAAAAAGAACTCAAGTACTATTGTAGTGTAATCTGTACTTTTCTTATGTGTAATCTGTTGTCTATTTAGGGGTTCAAGCACGTAGTGCTGAAACCCTATTGTAATTGTTAGGATTTTTATTATTATTATTATTAGGGGTTCAAGCATGTAGTGCTGAAACCCTATTGTAATTGTTAGGATTTTTATTATTATTATTATTAGGGGTTCAAGCATGTAGTGCTGAAACCCTATTGTAATTGTTAGGATTTTTATTATTATTATTATTATTAGGGGTTCAAGCATGTAGTGCTGAAACCCTATTGTAATTGTTAGGATTTTTATTTTTCTCCTCAAGTACTATTGTAGTGTAATCTGTACTTTTCTTATGTGTAATCTGTTGTCTATTTAGGGGTTCAAGCACGTAGTGCTGAAACCCTATTGTAATTGTAAGGATTTTTAGGGGTTCAAGCACGTAGTGCTGAAACCCTATTGTAATTGTTAGGATTTTTATTATTATTATTTTTCTCCGCTAAAACTGATCGTGCAGAACAAACCGTAAGGCCTAGAGAGCTGAAACTTGGCCAGATGGTAGAACTCCCAGAGGGGAGATTCTGGCAAAGACTCGTCCCAATCGGCCTATGGGGGGGGGGCGCTACAGCGATCGTAAAGGCGAAACTGCTCATAACTACTAGACCGTTTGTCGCAGACTCAAGTGTCTTATAGCCTTATAATCCGGTATGCAAATTTTTCCACCATTTTGGATTTTGTCCAAAACCTACTTTTGCAAACTAGTCCAAGGTTTTTCGCCCGATCGGAGCTAAACCAGTGCAGAAATATTCTCTGGACAGTGAGTATCAATAATTATTAAAAAAAATTGAACTTTTGACTCATGGTCGCAAAGGGGCGCCAAAAAGTTTGTAAGGGACGGGGCCACTTTTACTAAAATGGCTACAACTCCTGAATGGAATGAGATATCTTCACCAAACTTGGTAGACATGTGTACGAGCTCAATCTTTGGTCAAATAAAAAATGAGTGTGGCCACTTGGTGGTGCAATAAGACGGAAAAACAAAAACAGCTATAACTACGCAACCGTTGGTCCGATCAACTTGAAAATTGGTATGCAGTGTCTTTATCCAAAGTGGCACAAGTGTCTATGAGGACATTTGCATATCTCAAAAAACATTGGTCAAAGAACGGATGTCGATCGGAACGAAACTCAGTGGGCTTGTTCGACTGATGGCCCTAAAGGTCTGTAAGAACTTTGAAAGAAATCAGCCACTAGTTGGCGCTAACAAGTTTTATGGCTCTGTAATCACATGGTGTTTCACACAACCACAAAATATGCATATAATTTGATAGATCTCCTCATTTCATGCAACTTTGCCTGAAGAACCATTGCTGTCAATCAAATCGTTCATTAGTTATTCTCAATTGTTAAAAATCTACTTTTACGAACTAGTCCTAGGTTTTTCGCTCAATCTCTATCAAACCACTGCAGCACAATTCTCTTGACTCTCTAGATCAATAATTATATATATATTTGGTTACCTATAATGGGGTCATTTAGAAAAGGGGCGTGGCCAAATATACACAAAAGTCTATAAAACCTAAACACAAACTCAAAACTTTACTAAACTTGGTGGAAACATGTCTCAGATTAGTCTTAACAAGCATGCACAGTTTCATGGAGATCGGACCATAGGTGGCACTATAACAGTTAAAAAGGCCTAAAAAACTATATTTCTATAGAAAATGACCTCAAATTGTAGAACATGTTCATATATTCACACAAACACTAGATCTTTATATCGTGTGATAGGTCTCCTCATTATAAACAACTTTGCCTCTGGGACTAATGCTGTCAATCAAATTGTTCATTAAATATTATCAATTATGTAAAAAACCTTCTTTTGCAAACTAGTCCTAGGTTTTTCACTCAATCTTAATCAAACCACTGCAGAACAATTGTCTGGACTCTCTATATCAATAATTATCAAAAAAAAGTTGAATGTTGTCCTTTGGTTAAGCCGGGCTCACACTACAGGATTGAAAGACTAGCCGCATGACTGTGTTGCTCACACTACGCAACAAGATTTGTTCTCATCTGTCATTGTCCTGTCATAGCTGCGCGCATAACGAGCTGCACACACTACAAAACATTCAATGAAGAGGTGTTCCCGACCGTCAGCGAAAATACGTTTTCTCACATAAATTCTCGCGAGAAATTACAGCGATTATAGGCCATTTCTTCAAGCATGGACGATCAACTGGCCCTTCAATTGGTCTGTGCAGTTATTTTATCCGAAAGAAAGAAGAAACCACGACAAAAGAGAATATGGAAGAAACAATGGCTTGGAAGACGTGGACTGTCAGTACTGCAGAAAGAGTTGGAGGTAATTAAACAGCACAATGAAACGTGGTATTATATACACAAAATATATGCATTTGTTAAATGTATTTCTAGTTAGTTGATTTTATGAATTTTTGGCTTTTCATTTCTGTTCATAAAGATGCATGAAAAGAGTGTTTATACCATCTGCGCTGTGATTGGCTGGACTAGTTCCACCCTGGCATTGTGTTGCTCACATTACGAGATCACATGGCGATAATATCAAACAGGTTTGAAAATATCGTAGCGTCTGTGATAGCTCGAGACAGTTTGGGATCACGTTGCTGACCTGCTCATACTTAATGAGCTTCGGCGACCGCAACGAGCACCGATTTGGTCACGATCCAGGGGTTTTGTCGCAGACTGTGGAAATCTGTCCGCGACAGCAAAATCCAGCCAAAAATTCTGTAGTATGAGCCCAGCTTTAGCTATAACGGCATCATTTAGAAAGGGGGCGTGGCCAAATACACCCAAAAGCCTATAAAACCTAAATGGAAACTAAAAACTTTACAAAACTTGGTGAAAACATGTGACACATGACTAGTAACAAGCATGCAAAGTTTCATGGATATCGGACAATAGGTGGCGCTATAACAGTTAAAAAGGCCTCAAAAACACAATATTTCTATTTTAACTCAAAATCAATCAAATCAATGCAGTACTATTCTCTAGACTTTCTAGGTCAATAATTATCAAAAAAATGAAACATTTGCATTTGGACAACAATAAACGGGTCATTTTATAATATGTTCTTTACATAGTGTACCCAAAGGCCTTCAATAATAATCAATAAATGTTGAACATTTGCAGTTGGATAGCCATAACAGGGTCATTTAAAGTATGGTCTTGATATAGTGTACCCAAAAATCTATGAATCCCAAAAGAATGCTTTAAACATCACAAAACTAAGTCAACTCATGCATCATGTGATTCTAAACAAGCATGCAAAATGTTATGGACATGGGGCAAAAAATAACACTATAATAGTTATAAAGGTTAAAAACACAGTGTTGTATGAGAAATTGCAATTATAACCACTATATGGCAGCGGAAGACAACTAATGAGCTCATTAAATGCACTAAAACAGTACTGTTCATAGGTTTGCTTATGGATTCATGCTTAGACATTATAAAATCACTGTTATAACATTTAAAATCAAATTTAGTCAAAATTTACCATTTTGTTCATACAGACATATCGGTTTTTACAATTATGCCAGATTATGATTACAGTGTGAAAATCTGAAATAGCACAAAGTTTCCTGTAAGGGGTAGGTTTAGGGGTAGGGTTGGTGTAGGGCAATAGAATATACGGTCTGTACAGTATAAAAACCATTACGCCTATGGGATGTCCCCACTTTTCACAAAAACAAACCTGTGTGTGTGTGTGTGTGTGTGTGTGTGTGCAAGCATGCTTATTGAATATTAATATAATAGTTGAACCATTTCATCTCTCTCTCTCTCTCTCTCTCTCTCTCTCTCTCTCTCTCTGTGTGTGTGTGTGTGTGTCTGTGAGCCTATTCTCCATACTGGTTGTGTTTTATTGTCAGCCATACATTCAGTTTGGTCTAGACCCTAAAAGCATGCCACCTTAAAGGCCTTAAAGTGCTTGAACCCCGGTAATCCCTGCTTACAGCTATATTTAAATATTATTTTTGTAATTAAGTAAACCAGGTATTTTCTACTTGAGTATCCAAAAGTAAAAGTATACTATGATTTAAAGACAACTCTGAATTTGAATTTATTCATCTTTAAGAAGCGAGCCATGCATTTTTTACTGCACGTGTGCACAGGTCATAAATTATCTTTTCCATTAAAGGGCAATATTTATCAGAAGTAAGCCTATCAGATGTTATAAATATAAAAACAGGCACTCATTACAGAGGGCTGCAAAATTCAAACAAAAGTCATTGTTGTTGATTATCGCTCTTAATATTGCAATCATGATTATCAACGTTATTAGAATACTTTAAAAACACCATATTCTTATAAGCTACACAAGCCAAATGTGGAAAAACTATATTGAACCTATTTAAGGTGAGGCTGAAACCAACACAGAAAGTTGTTTTGGATCTTTTATTCGTACAAGAAGGTCATTCAACACAGAAGGGCTTCTGCAGGAGGTAGACCTAGTTAGACAGATGCACACACTCCACCTCTCCGCCCTAAGTTTCGATCGAAAGGAAACATCTTTGCATCAATTCTTTAATATGATTGGATCATTTCTTCATGTATAATTCAGCAACCTCTGCCTCTTTTGCTGGAAAAGCAAATGCAGGTTTTGATTACTTCAGCTTATTAACCCTAATCACGTTATTATTTTTCAGGTACAGCCCCCTTTTATAATGCAGGGGGCAGCATGCTTCAGATTCTAGAGAGCATGTGATTGACAGTGGTGGAAATTTTGATTCTTTCAAGAGATTTGTTCATTTTCAGTTAATTCACTAAAATGATTTGTTCAGATTCGTTCACTGATTCGTTCAGTGACCATTTCTTCATATTACATAAATACGCCAGCAGGTGGCGAAAAAGAGCATGCATTATGTATTGTCAACGAACGTATTTGTTACAAAAAAACTGATTTGGCTTTATTAAAGCGTGTGCCTAATCTAATCATTAAATAAATAAAATGTAAATACGTGGTTCAGCTGACCAAAACACAAGGTTTTCTTGCATAATTGACATTTTAATTGTTTAGACAGACATTTACACGTACATAAATATAGGATTATTTTAAACGTGTCGTGGAGTTATCTCCTGTATTACTGCGCTTTGCATCCACTTTCTGCTGATTGCTGAACAAGATTGGCTCACATGCTAATGACCGACCTATGAACAACATGTACAAGTTGTTCAATTCGTTTACGACCGAGATCTCTCTCTCTCGTTCAGACTCAAAACAGCGACTACAGTGATGGGCGTATTCGTTCATTGGTTGACAGCAAATTTCAAATATTAAAAGGAACGATAAAATAACGTTATTAACCAGTTAATGCCCATTTAAAATGTTCTATTCTGTTCGGAACTATACGATTTCGTTTGTTTCTGTCAACATTTTGTTTGTTTCCAGTTTTTCGTTTTCGTTCCTTGAACCGGTTCAGAGCCCTGATTTGAACAATGTTTGAGTTCATCCAGAGATGAGTGAATAATTGAAGATTTGACAAATCTGAGCTCCGTTTGAGACGTTGTTGAGATCTCTTCTGAAACAATAAGTGTCAGTTTTTGGGATTGACAACCGCATTTACTTACAGGTGTGAGTCTCGAAATGTCCCGTCCCGTTCACTTTCTGACGTGTGTTTTCTATCACTGTATGACGTGACAGACACTAGTTGTCCAGTCCTGTTCCGTTCATACAGCGAGTGTTTTCCGAGAATGCGGTTGCGAGTCCTGAAAATGTACGGGTGTGAGTTCGGTTACAGAATGTGGTTGTCACACCCGTAAATAACTGAACTGTGTGTGAACGTAACCATATTAAGGACTCAAATACAGGACTGACAACCGTATTCTGCTGCTGTGAACGTGGACACGTTTTTTTTTTTTATCAGACTTAAGAGCTTGTACATGTAAAATTTGCCAATGTTTTGGAGCACACTAATTTATAGATATCCTTAAGGCTAACATATTCACACTAAAAGGAAAAAAAAAAACACTTAGCAACGCTTGGTATATATATATATATATATATATATATATAAAAAAAATGTATGCATAAAACTTTTACATTGTGTCTACACAATCACATTGTTGTAAATTTTAACAAACGTCTTCTGCCCCTGATCAGCCAGTTAAGTAATGCACTTAAAAGAAATGTTTGCAATTTGTTTAAATGTTTCAACAGACAATGCAATCCCTCATTAATTTCCAGCTCTGGCATTCGCACTGTTCTCTTTTTGCAAAATAATAAAACAAGCTAAAAAAAAAAATCATAGTAATGAGAGATGCTTATGTGGAGTAAAAGGTATTAAAATGTAGCAAAGTAGAAGTTGTAATAAATTTAAATACTACAGAAAGTTCAAATTTGTAAATTGCAAAATGCAAAGTAATAGATTGTTTACTTCCAAATGAGCTTTTAAGGTTTTATTACACCTCTAAATACCTCTCCAATGCTTTTTTTTTTAATGTGGTTCAGATGGTGATATACATGGAATCCTGTCATTCCGGATCGATGTTCACCAAACTTCCTAACGACCTTCATGGTAAGAAGGGGAATTATATTAAACTATAAAGAAATTATATATTTTATATATATATACATACACACACTGTGTTTTCTAGTGTATGCTGTGACTGCAGCGAGAGCAGATGAGAACAGTTATGCCTGTTATTTTGACTTTGAGAGGAAGACCTTTCTCTCTGATGAATTCTCAGCTCTTTGGATGTACTACATGGAAGCGGTTTGTCTTAGTGTGATTTGAGTCAAATATAGAATTATGCTAACAAATAAGACTATAAATAAAAAACATTTTATTTCTCAGAATGACCTTGATAATAAAACATTCCGGGATCAGTTTAGTTATCTTCAGGAAAAGATGAGGATGTCTCACTCCTGGCGTTTTGGGGACATGGTAAAAAATACTTTACACAGCATAAATTAATAAATAAAACACTAAATTCAATTCTCGTAATTGTCACCAATACAAGGTTTAATGGGAAGACATTCATATTTGGATTCCATCAGTATTGTATTTTAAAGTTTATAGTGTTTTTGTTTTGACTTTTCTTTAGAAAATGGGTGAACATCCAATCAGTGAGTTTGTGAATAACACCCCTCGAAGAGTTCGGGACGAGACAAGAGCTCAGGGGTTTGCGTTAACTCATTTGACCTCTAACCATGAAGTGCCATTCAAAATCTTGGAACACCGAATTAAAACAGAAACTCATGCAGGCAGGAGACAACGTCTGAAAAGAAAACATGAAGCTCTTCGTCAGGTTTGATGTCTATGTAATACAGTACATCATATATGTAACCAATATGTCAAGCGCAGATGTTCTACAGTAGTGTTAATGGATGACAAAAATCCTTAAAAACCCTTTATTGATAACTAACTAAAGTTTTGGAAGGTCACCTACAAGATTTCCTGCAGTCGCAAAAATATCAAACCAATAGACGGTTTCAATGGCAACAACATAAACAAACGTTAGGCCCAAACTTTACTTCCGGTAGACTTCCGCAAAGAATCAATAACAACAGAGTCCCTGTAGAGTAGAGATTATTTCTGATAACAAGCAAAAAAAATGTAAACATTTTAGAAATTAGTCTGATTCAAAGGGGAATCAGAAGGCTGAATCCTGACTGACAGAGGAGGAGCTGGGGATGGAGGAGGCTAATTAGCTATTGAGCAACGCGAAAACTGCTGATAATACTGAGGGACCTTACATATGAATGCTTAGACAGGTGTCACATCCCTATAGGTAGACGGCCCCTGCGTCCGACGAAACTGTCTATAGCCCCATAGCTGAGTTAGTGTTTGTTTGTTGAAACATTTCAACAATGTTTTAAGTAAGGAATAATTGACGGTGGGCTGTTGAATTATTGGAAACATGCAGCCAAAGAATTCAACAGACCGTCTTCTATTATTGCGCTTATACCACGGTTACCACACCACAAGATGTTGTTCAGATGTTTTATCTCAAGACATTTGTAAGGTATTTGTCCTGAAATGGTTGTGTTGGTAGGACTAATTTCTCATGCATCTTATCTCAAGCCGTTGCTTCAGCCTGTATATGCAGTTATCAGATATCGAGAGAGAGAGAGAAAGACAGACAACACACATGCACATGTTTGCTTCATTGAGACAGAAAAGCCAAGTATCTATATTTGTTTTCTTCATATTCGACAGCCCGGGAGGAGAAAAAACTATAAATGGCTTGTTTAACATACATTTCTGCTCATGCCATGATAGTGTTTGAAAATACAGTTATGACATCAAATCATGCAGCTTGAATATCCTATAATGTTAAATAAAATGATGTTTTGGTAACAATATTATCTATTTATCAGAATGTGTTTGTGTTCATACATGAATCATTATCTTCCAGGCTAAAGCTAAAATTGAAGGAACAGTTGAAGCTATCAGTCAGCACTTTGATTTTAAACATGATGATTTGGATGAAGATCATTGTAAGATGCATTTACATGCACTCAAAAGTGTAGCTGAGCATTTCAGGGCAACCTGTTTTGACTGGGACAAGGAAGAGACTTTCACACATTTCCATATCGCCTCGTCACACATGCATGTATTTGCTTGTCTTTGTGCACGTGGAGTTGAAGCAGAGAGGTGTGTCCATCACAACACTATTCAGCATCATTTTGTTTATTGTTCTAATTTAACAGTCTGCATTAACTTACATTTTATCTTAAATCACTAAATACGTTTTTCTGTAACAGGATCATAGAGGTCATAACAGAAGTCTCCAGGAAAAGCCGAAGGAAACTCCAGGAAGGATATTAACAACATCCTTAAGAGCTTATGAAATTTAGATCAATCTCATCCTAACATGTGAAACTATTGAAATTTGCTCGTAGATAATAACTTTGGTTAAAAGTAGAAAGTGCAATCTGGCATTTGTGTCAAAATTGAGTTATTCACATATTCTTATTCAGTGACAATTTATTTACATTGTGATGTTTTTCTCTTCATGCTGTACATTTTGGGACTTGTTTTAGAAAACAAAAAGCTTCAAACTACAAAGTCAAATGAAATGCAAAAACTTTGAAGCTCAACAGGGCAAGACATTATGTACTTGTCTGAGTAAAAAAGTTACTTGCCCGGGGTTCTTTTTTCTTTGGCGCAAATGTAATTTATTCTAAAGCAATAGTCTCATCAGTGCTCTATCAGGTATTACTTTAATCAGCATATTTGTGATATTTGCCTTAAATTGATTGCTGTTACAATTTTTTACTTTATGAAGAACAATATTTTCCTAAGCTGATTAAATGAACATGTCACCATTTACGTCAAATTCTTAAATTTGATCAATAAATTAATTTAGAATAATAAGACAGTATATGGTTGTTACTATTCAAATGAAATCAGTATCAACAAACTCCATCTTTCCACTGCAGAGGAAACACAGAAGCTGCATCGAAAGTGCCATTTAGATGTACTTACTCAGACTGTTTAAAGGGGTCATATGATGTTGCTAAAAAGAACATTTTGTGTATTTGGTGTAATGAAATGTGTTTATGCGGTTTAAGGTTCAAAAAACACATTATTTACCATATAATGTACATTATTGTTTCTCCTCTATGCCCCGCCTTTCTGAAACGTGTTGATTTTTACAAAGCTCATCGTTCTGAAAAGCGAGGTGTGCTGTGATTGGCCAGCTGTCCAGTGCATTGTGATTGGCCGAATGCCTCAAGCACGTGACGGAAATGTTACGCCCCTCACATACTGTGATGATGCCGTCTCCCTGCAGCACGAGACTCAGTCCAGCTGCTCTGCTCGTGCACATCCCATCATCGGTTCTCTTTTAGCAGTTCAGTCAATGTACTGTTAGGAGTAACTCGGGATATTGGTTTATTTCGTGTCAGAGGGAGTGTCAGGCACGTTTATAAACCGAATAACTTAAGTAATTTGTGGATTAGTGCGTACTGGAGACGCGAACCGTTTCAAACGATTCAGTTCGATTTGGTGAACTGGTTCGACCGGTTCACTAAGAAGATCCGGTTAAATAGAACGATTCGTTCGTGATCCGGACATCCCTAGACAAGACAAAACCAATAAAACCCATTATAAACGAGGCATTTGTTGCATCCAGTGGGGACATAATTACTGATTATAATGACTTATACTGTCTTTTTACGCGTTGCGTATTGCGCCGCGTAAACATAAAACCATGTCTGCATTTGTGATCGGAGAAACAACAAACAACAAGCGCTACTCTACACTGCTCAAAACTCGCGTTTGAATCATCAGTGGCAAATTATTTAAATATAAAAAACGTACTTACAGACTGTACAGACTGTCCTTGTAAAGTTTGAACTGCCCAACATTATAGAAACAGCCACAGATGCATTAGGCTACTGGTTCAGGAAACAGTCCTCATCCTCCATAAAAATGCGCTGCACACATCTGAATATTTGGGTTGAACTGTTCTGGAACAGTGTTGTAAATACAACTTAACCGCTGACTTCTAGTCTTGTCCTCTTTTGGAAGACCAAACAAAAGTAGTTTCGCTTTCACAACGAAACACACAGCGCCTCCACAACATGGCAGCAAGAATTGCAACATTGATTCAACCGATTCATTCAAATGGCTGATTCATTCAATAAATGAAGCAAGTGACTGTCTTTATGAATGGCTCTTTGAATTATTGACTCGTTCAAAAATGCTGAATCATTCAGTAACGAAAGACTGTTGTGTGTTGCTCGGAGATGCTGTTCTGCTGTGGCTTTGCTTAGAACTATTTTCGTTAGCGAAATGGAGCAAAAACTATCAATAATGTGTGTAAAATGTAAGTCAGTTAATATTCTTTGTTTATTGAACTAAAGTTGTATCAAATCAATATTACATTTGCAATCATGCTGAAAGTCGGGAAAACATCACTCTTGGTTGTTGCATATGTTATATAGAATATTTTTCTTTTTTTGTACCGCAGTATGTTTGTTCATGTTTGTTTCTTTGTGTGTGCTGTTGCGCTTATAGTTTTGATTTCTCCATGAGTCAGACAGGCTGCACGAGCCTCAACCGACACGACCTTGATACTGTCAATACATTATTCATTATTAGTCACCGTTTACACTGAAAGTAATAAAATAAGAATCGTTCTCACCAAAGTTTCGGTGCTGCCCTAGTTATTGTTTGTTATTAAAATTTTAATCAGTTTACTTGTCCGGTCGGGCAAGTAAAATTCTCTTTCACTTGCCCCTTCACAAAATCCGACAAGCGTTAATGTCGAGCCCCGTTCAATATCTCCATACTGCTAAGAATGCAGATGTTGGATTTCAGAAGTGTTCATCTATATAAATTATGCCCTTCAAAGTGATTCTGTCTACCAGTTCTGGTTTAAGGAATGGTTCACCCAAAAATGTCATAGACATTTCTCAAAACATCTTTGTTTGTGTTCTGTAAAAGAGAGTCATGTTTTGAACCATGTGAGGGTGAATAAATGGTGACAGAATTTTTATTTTCGTATGTTCCTTGAAGGCACAGAAATATGACAATTCCCATAGCAGTGTATACTTGATCAGGATGTTTGGCTATGCTTCAACAAAAGGAATTACTAATAATTAAACAATCCTTAGCTTGCTCGATGCATGTGCGTACAAAGACTTATCACGGTGCCCTAAGAGGCTTGAAACTTAATGTAAGTGATTTATGAGAAGTTCTCTTAATGTTTGAAATTGATCCAAAACAAACACGCTACTACAAAAACATGCCACTCCATTTATTGCTCCACCCTCAAAATAACAAACATGCTATGCAACACAGGCATTAAATGGATGTGTCTTTATCATAGCTAAGGCCGAGCAAAATCATGCAAATGTAGAAACGACATGAGTACAGGTACATGCAAGCATCACACCAGCTTCAGATAACCAATGACACTTAAAACTGCTCTGTTACTACATCTAAAGCATATCTTAGTTCTGTGAAACAACAAAACAATTTTTTTTTAGTGACCAAGCGGATAGTGGCAGACAGCTGAGTTGATCACGTTTGATCAATTTAGCCTTCTCAAATCATCACAACTTGCTTAAAATAAAATCTGTAGATATAGAACACTTAAAGCATATTACAATGTTAGTTTAAACATTTAAAGCTGCAGTCCGCAACTTTTGGCGCTCTAGCGCAGGGCTCTACGCTTACTTTTCTTTTTAGGAGCACTTGTGCTCCTAACTTACAAAATTTAGGAGCACGTTCAAACTGTTAGGAGCACCTTCTAAACAATTATCCAAAATGTTATCAAAAAGTATGTCATCTTTTGTCAAATTCTTTAAAAAATTATATTTTATAAGCTTTTTAAAAATAAAATTAAAGTAGTAGTAATTAAAACAACAGAATAAGAACAAGTAGAATAAGAAATATAAGTTACCAATCAAATTAAATCAGTATTAACAAAATTAATTTGTAGAGGTGGCACAGAAGAACACAAAAGTGGCTTGGTGTACTTTCAGACATTTAATGAGGCTCAGAAGTGGAATGAGTGCAATTAAATCCATAAATTCATGATGATATTAATGTTTTAAATGTAAAAATTTGAATATAGAAATATTAAATGATTTAAATAACTGAAAAGATACCTCCGCTGTGTCTTTGTTTTAAACTATTTTCGACGACGAAATAGAGCAAAATCAGACAATAGTGTTATAGTCAGGCAATGTAAGTCACTTAATATTAACTTCTTGTTTATTGAATTCTATTAAATCAGTATCACATTCACAAACTCCTTTGGTGCTCCTAAAAAATTTTTTATAGTCGCACGCAGTAGTTTTCAGTCGCAAATGCGACTGAAATGCTCGCACTGTAGAGCCCTGTAGCGGTTAACAAACAACTGCATGCATCTTGCGGTTGTAGCCGAATATCGTAGCCGGAGCTACTTCTCTCTGTTTATGTCTATGACGAATCACACAGGTACTGGGCTACACTGCAGCAGTACCTACCCGTTATTATAGAAATTTTGTAAATTTTGAACACAAAAAAGTTACGGACTGCAGCTTTAACCTAGATAAAAGTGCGCTGTTAGGCATATATCTAAGCGTTTGTGCAGAGAGTGGAAGCTGAAGCGCGCTTAATGCATGGAGGCGCCAGCGCGATCACTTCATTTTGTTCTTTATAACAGTGGAAACAACTTGAAGTAGCCTACACCATCATTTTTGCTCATACAGATAAGACTAATACTTCATTCGGAACTATAAATGGTCTACCCTTATTTTTGTGTGCACTCACAATATCAACAAAACGTTGTGCTTTTGTAAAATAGAGAAAACAAACAGGATGCGCTTGGATTTCCGTCTCGGTCTCCGTGAATAGGGACACGTCGAGCTCGGGCAGAAATGCAAAGCTTGTGCAGTTTAGCTTTGCCGTGTTCACAATAAGCTACAGAATACATGTAAGACTGAATCCATGAAGGGCTAATAATGACAGTAAGACGTTAATAATGTATGATCGTGCTTTGGTTCTATTTAAGAAAAAGTTGTATTTATTATTACTGCAAAAATTAGTTTTTGTTCCATTAATAATTTTTATGTGAGGTTGAAAAATAAACGGTGCTATTATCATTGGTGCTATAAGCCAGTTTTTCATCAGTTACTCATCAAAAGCAGCATCAAAAAGCAGCGTGCTCACTGGCAATCCAGTTCATTATGAACAAAAAAAATATTAGGCCTATATAAGATCAGCATTTGAACACTATAATAAACACACAAGAATTATCTGCATGATGTCACTGTTATTTTTATTATTGCGAAGTGAAATGAATGAAGAGCGTGTCTGTCTTGTGTGTGCGCAAACACGAATGTTTATCAAGTTAATCCATAGTCCAGTGGTAGAAGCTAGTCAGTGATTTCTAGGGCTGGCTCGATACCACTTTTTCAGAACCGATACCGATCCGATACCAAAAATTCGGAGTATCTGCCGATACCGATATTGATCTGATACCAGCGCAGTTTTTTTTTTTTAAATCAGTGTAGAATTTCTATACCTTAATGTGTAGGTCGATCATCAGTCTTTTGTCTACTAAATATCGACAGCTTCATTATAAAGAACAAATAACAAACGAAGAAATATATAATCATAATCTATGACAAAAATACTATTATAAACTAGGTTAATAAATAATTCAGTAGCAAAAGTTACTCTAGAAAAATAATGAGTGCACAATTTTATAAAATCCTAAACTTTTAGTGAAAAAAAAAAAAACATTATTTAGTGGGTAACACATAAAAGCGAGTAAGTGTAGGACTAAATCTGGTAGGCCTACACATGGCTCTTTGTATTGTTGTAAAATACATTCATGAAAAACAAGTAATATATTTATATATATAAATATATACTATAGTTGGATCAAAACCTTTCATCAAAGTTGTCCTAAAACCAAAACAATACCCGTTCTTGTCTTAGAACAACTTTGATTAACTTTTTTTGATCCACTTCAAATGTTGTCTACTGTATAAATTAAAAGACATTTCTTTTAAATGAATAGCAAAGTAATGGTAATGGCAACATATGATAGATAAGATGAACAAGACAGGCTAATAATAATCTTTCATTGTGCAAAAGTATTATATACTAAAGGCTGTTTTTGGGGATTTGTATTTTATACTGAAGTACAATTTCAAACTTTTAAACTTCTTGTACTTTTACTTGATTACATTTCTGAAGAAAAACTCATACTTTTTACTCCTTGCAGTTTAATTTTAACTTGAGAAGTACATTTTTTGTTTGCATTTTATTTTCTACCATCTTACACGCGTTAAAAACAGCTCAAACATGCACACTTGACCTGCGAGAACCAATGATGGTATAAAATGTAGATATCACGTGGCATTTTCGTTTATAACTTCATAAAACATGCATAGATTGTAGAAAATGGCACATCATTACTTATAGTGGATGCTCCTGATTGAAATGAGTCCAAGATCAACATAATCCCATGCATTGATCATGAGTGAAAGAACGATTTTAAAAATGCACATTAGGGGGCGACAAAGGCTAAACAAAAAAAGGTTACCTTGGTTCCAAATACTGTAACTTTTGATTTCTTTAAGCGTGCACCACAACATTCAGATCCAGATCCAGCTCCAGGAACATCACCAAAAAAAGAATTGTCCTCCTACCTTATTTCCTTCCTGAGTTATTGCATGTCAAATAAGAAAGATATGTAAAATTTCACTTGAGCAAACTTTTATTTTTTGTCTTTTATCAGCAGTTTCTCAGCATGAGAATGTACAAATTTAATTTATTTTTTAAATTTAAAAATGTAAAGTTTAATTTCAAACAATACCAACCTTTTGACTCTCCTTGCTAGAGATTTGGAGTTATGAGTCATTAATTTGGTGCATGTCACTCAGAAAACAAATTTATTTATTTTTTTTAAATGCCTACCTTTGTTCCAAATGCAGTAACTTTTGATTTCTTTATGCATTCACCACAAAATTCAGATCCAGATACAGCTCACAGATAGAGGAACATCACCCCAAAAAAATGATCCCCCTATCTTACTTCCTTCATGAGATATTACATGTCAAATTAGAAAGATATGTACATTTTCCCTTGAACACACTTTTTTTATTATTAGCAGTTTCTCAGCATGAGAATGTCCAAATTAAAAAAAAATTCAGAAAAAAAACTGAAAATGCGTTCAAGGCTTAAAGGGTTAATAGTGAATATTAGTAAAATGTGTCATTTGCAGTGTTGGGTAAGTTACTCAAAAAAAAGTAATCCACTACAAATCACTAATTAATTCTTTAAAATTGTAATTTGATTATATTACTTTTTAAATGCAGTAATCAGTAAAGTAAACTTGAAAGTAACTTTATTAAATTATTAAAATACACTACAAAAAGTAGTAAAAAAACGTATAGTTCTTTCATTAATTTAATATTGACTGAAAAATTACATAAGTATTATTTGTATACACCCAATATCAATAAAACTTGTTTTTATGGTTTTGTAAAATAAAGAAAACAAATAGGGTGCGCTTTCTGCATTCTCAATCTCCGTGAATATCTTCCTGAAACGAGTCACTAAAATGAACGAAAATGACATGCGACATATATCTAAAGAAACCTTGAAGTGTCTATTTTTAAATGAAGTCAGTCATGTCGAAAACAAATATTCTCTGATAAAATAATCCGTATGAAACCAATGCGACTGCAACCTATATTGTGATCACGTCCACGCACATCGCACGCTATAATATAATCCTCCACGCTAAACCACGCTTGAGATGTGCGAATATGTAAACGCCCACATCATCTCTGTAAACAAAGAAAGATTCATAAAGTTCATCTCGGCTACTTTTCGTTTTTGGAAGAAGGCACGCTGTTCGGAATAAGCCTTGAATTTACCTCAGAAGAAGAATGCGATGTGACGCGGTTTAATCCAGCAATGAATCTCATTCTGATGAGGCATTTATTTTTACTTATATTAGTGTTACTGTGACATAAACTTGTAAACATTCACTTGTTGAACTTTTCCCAATCTATAATACCAGACTAAAATATGTGACCCTGGAGCACAAAACCAGTCATAAGGGTCAATTTTTCCGAAACTGAGATTTATACATAATCTGAAAGCTGAATAAATAAATAGGCTTTCCGTTGATGTGTGGTTTGTTAGGATTTGGTTTGTTAGGATTGGACAATATCTGGCTGAGATACAACTATTTGAAAATCTGGAATCTAAAATGTGACCCTGGACCACAAAACCAGTCATAAGGGTCAATTTTTCCGAAATTGAGATTTATACATAATCTGAAAGCTGAATAAATAAATAGGCTTTCCGTTGATGTGAAATATACCCCAGCGACTTAAAACTGGTTTTGTGCTCCAGGGTCACATATGACATCACAGTCAAGGTTTGATTAGTTATTTACAGATGTGCAGTACTGAGGTGAGTTATGTGTTGTTCAGAGCTTTCTGACCCTTCATAGACAGCAATGCCACTCAAATGTTCCCAGGCCCAGAAACGAAGTAAGGACATCAGGTGCAGAGGAAAGCACATGCATGCGTCGTGGTACTCTCCATAATGGCGGATGATGTGATTTGGAGGAAAATTGTTGAATAAAGTCATTATTCTGTTTTCTTGGCGCACTAAAAATATTCTCGTAGCTTTGTAAAATTACGGTTGAACCACTGATGTCACACGGACTGTTTTACAGACGTCCTTAATTCGTTTCTGGGCCTGGGAACATTTCAGTTGCGTTGCTGTCTATGGGAGGATCAGAAAGCTCTCGGATTTCATCAAAAATATCTTAATTTGTGTTCTGAAGATGAACAAAGGTCTTAAGGGTTTGGAACAACATGAGGGTGAGTAATTAATGACTTTAATTTTTGGGTCAACTATCCCTTTAATGTTACACATGACGTAGACTCAACCATACTCTGTAAAATTCCTGAGTCCATGTCTAATCCGTTGTTAAAGGGATAGTCCACCCAAAAATGAAAATGTGATGTTTATCTGCTTACCCCCAGGGCATCCAAGATGTAGGTGACTTTGTTTCTTCAGTAGAACACAAACGGAGATTTTTAACTCGAACCGTTGCAGTCTGTCAGTCTTATAATGGAAGTGAATGGGAATCACAGCTTTGAGAGTCAAAAAAACATACACAAACAAAACCAAATTAAACCCTGCAGCTCGTGACGATACATTGATGTGTAAAGACATGAAACGATCGGTCTGTGCAAGAAACTGAACAGTATTTATATCGTTTTTTACCTCTTTTACACCGCAATGTCCAACATCCGGCGCGTGACGCGTATACGTGCTCTGGCATAGTAGACATAGATGTATATAAGTAGATGCCTCATTAGTGACTGTTTCTATGGGCCGCGGGCATCTACTTACATATATTATACTGTTCAGTTTCTTGCACAGACAGATAATTTCGTGTCTTTACATATCAATGTATCGTCACGAGCTGCAGGGTTTAATTTGGTTTTGTTTGTGTATGTTGTTTTGACTCTCAAAGCCGTGGGTACCATTCACTTACATTATATGACTGACAGACTGCAACGGTTTGAGTTAAAAATCTTCGTTTGTGTTCTACTGAAGAAACAAAGTCACCTACATCTTGGATGCCCTGGGGGTAAGCAGATAAACATCACATTTCCATTTTTGGATGAGCTATCCCTTTAATAATTGGACTCAAGTTCAGAGATTGAGTACCCCAACTCTAACGGTGCCACACAGCACCTTCTCGATATAGAATCCTGCTG
>NW_015558605.1:711218-714087 GCF_001515605.1 Sinocyclocheilus anshuiensis | reverse complement strand
ACCTGTAAAATCTAAGGACTTCAACATCCAAATACTTTTAAGACAAAATGTCATTCCGTCTGAAGCTCTGGGCCCGGTTGCATGAAAGTCCTTAAGTAATTTGACTTAGGGGTATTCCTGAGGGGGAAAAAATCCCTAAGGTAAGGGATTTCTTTAAGAGCGTTGCAACAAACATCTTAACTGTCACCCTTACCTAAGTGTTTATACTAAGCGTTTCACGGTAGTTCCTGGCAACATACGGCAATGGGCGCCGCGGTTGCTATAGTTACTACATCTCACAATAAACAGAGATATGTACATCTCTGACAATAAACAGAACATAACGAAATACAAACCTAACCAACTAAAACATGAACAAATAAACAAATGCTGCCTGCTTCTGCGCTGCTTTGTGTACAGTCGTTACCGAGGAAACTGCTTTTTTTCTAAAGTGAAAGCGCCTCCTGCTGACCAAATTAAGGAAAATTTACCAAATGTGAAAATTAACCCATGTTTTAACGCTGCAAACACGCAATGCCCCTTACCATAGCCGCCTGCGAGCTTCAGTGTAAATATTGCATCAAAATCAAATCAATTTGAGCGCGATTTAAATCCTGGATGATTGTAATCACTCTAAGTTCGTCTGCGACATAGTGATAACACTCGTTGCCTTCTCTAGTGCAGCTCAACCAGGTCTCGTCCCATTAGTCGGTATTTGTGATATCAGTATATTGTGATAAGTAATTAGGGACACCTCCTGCTGACCAATGATGGAAAATTTACCAAATGTGAAAATTAACCCATGTTTTGACGCTGCAAACACGCAGAGTTGTAAATGTGAACAGGTGGATCGACAAGAAGATAATGCATTATACAAATCTTTATATTATTTAATTCATGTAATGATTAATAATAATTGTTTAAATTCATATAATTGATTCAACATCCATTTTCTTAAATTATATATAACTTTTTGTTTTGTAAAAACCTGTAAGTCATGCTTTTTACAGTCATTTTACAGTTTAATATGTTACCATAGTCATTGTCCTACTACGCTCATATATTTTATTTGTGCAGGTCTTAAAAATGTCTTTATTCTTACATTTGAGCTTAAAAATCCTGCAGATACTGAGTTTAAGATGACTTAAGGGAGCTGTTTTGGTCCCTTAAATTGATCAAGGTGAAATAGATACTAAGGACTTTGTAGCAACGCTTAAGGGAACACTTAGATAATTAAGGGGAATACTTAATGACAGCCTTAAGGTTACTTAAAGGTGCAATATGTGATTGTCTTCAGCAACATTTTTTGTTATGCTGGATGAAAGTCTCTTCACATCCCGATAGCAATCATTAAGTTAAGTGGTCTAAATGTATATATCTGTATTAATATATTCTGTGGAAGGCATAGGACCAAGAAATGTTCGTCCAATCAAAACACTCGGTCCGAGCGTTTTAATTGGCTTTCCTATCTGCCTGTCAATGTATGTATTAGCATACCTCTGCGCACCCTGTTCGCGCAGTGCGTTCACGCACGCTGTGCAGACAGAGCGAGGATGGCAGACAAACATCAACAACCCGATCTTCCTTCCTGGTATTGTAATACTTTTACTAACTGTACTATAAAGCCCAGCGGTTCCCAATTCCAGTCCTTGCGCCCCCCGCTCTGCATTGTTGTAAAAACAACAAAAAAAAAATAAATCTATATTACATTTGTATATAGTAATTTTTGGAGAAAAAAGGCTCTCTTCCATGTGAAATTGATTAACTATAAGAAGTGGTATAAATATACACATTTTCTGCCCCCATGTCTTGAATTTGTGATCATTCTGAATATGGCAGACAAACATCAACAACCCGATCTTCCTTCCTGGTATTGTAATACTTTTACTAACTGTACTATAAAGCCCAGCGGTTCCCAATTCCAGTCCTTGCGCCCCCCGCTCTGCATTGTTGTAAAAACAACAAAAAAAAAATAAATCTATATTACATTTGTATATAGTAATTTTTGGAGAAAAAAGGCACTCTTCCATGTGAAATTGATTAACTATAAGAAGTGGTATAAATATACACATTTTCTGCCCCCATGTCTTGAATTTGTGATCATTCTGAATGTATTTTAATAGACTGAATCATGCAGTGAAAGAGCGCACTGTAAATGCGCACGCGCACTAGACTTCACGTAATGCGTGCAGCCTGTAGGTGTTTTGAATGTTTTTTTGCGTCGTGAGAATATTGAGCAAAATAGCTCACTTGTCATGGTGTTACTTAACTATATCATGTTATGAATAAACTAAACATTGTACATTTTTACCTCAGTGTGTTTCTTCTGAGTTTATGTGTGCGGTCACGTTCATTTGTTATGAAGACTCTCACAAAGAGACAAATAGAGTGAGCCTCAGCGTGACCTTGTATTCTGCTAACCTACTGCAATTCTCTCCGATGACACAGTAACTTGCCGTGGGGAAGAACATTTTTTTCCGGTCTGTCCAATGATTGTAAAGTCATTAGGTCCGTCAGACTTGAGATATTTTAGCGGTAATGTGACCAAAAATATTTAAGACCCATCGAATCCGAATTTAAGACATTTTAAGATTTCTTAAGGACCCGTGGACACCCTGTATATACTACAAACACTTTTTCCATTTTTATCACAGAATAAGGCCGAAAATTTATTTTATAGCTTCTGTACTGTAATTAATGCTATGTCAATTATCACTGTATCATTCATATAAAAGACTTGAAAAACACACATAAACAATATATTGTCGCAATCGTTTATTGTCTTCACGTTTCATCAGTTAAAAGGATAGTTCATCCAAAAATGAAAATGTGATGTTTATCTGCTTACCCCCAGGGCATCCAAGATGTAGGTGACTTTGTTTCTTCAGTA
>NW_015558605.1:710847-711207 GCF_001515605.1 Sinocyclocheilus anshuiensis | reverse complement strand
CGAGAGATCACTTCCGGCGCTTGCGTAAACTACGCCAGAGCGCGTACACACCTCGCGCACCGGATGCCTGCGCGCGCTCAAAGACAGTTGGACATAGTGTTGTATTAGAGGTAAAAAATAATATAAATACTGTTCGGTTTTTGGCACAAACCGATCGTTTCGTGTCTTAGGACATCAATGTGTAGTCACGAGCCGCAGGGTTTAATTTGTCTGTGCATGTTTTTTTAACTCTCATAGATTTTGTTACCATTGCCATGCATTATACGACTGATAGACTGCAACGGTTTGTGTTAAAAATCATAATTTGTGTTCTACTGAAGAAACAAAGTCACCTACATCTTGGATGCCCTTGGGGTAAGC
>NW_015558605.1:673688-710498 GCF_001515605.1 Sinocyclocheilus anshuiensis | reverse complement strand
CTACATCTTGGATGCCCTGGGGGTAAGCAGATAAACATCAAATTTTAATTTTTGGATGAACTATCCCTTTAAGGTTTATGCTTGTTATTCAGCTTAGCTACAGCGATAGTGGGATGCCTTTGTCCATATTAGGGATTTCCTGCCTGGCGTCAAAAGTTACTTCTATCATATGAGCCCGTTTTGGACTTTCTGTACGAGAGCACCCTCCGGCTTTAAGATGATTGAAACATACACCGCATGAGTGTTCTGCGCTCCGTGATGTTCACATCGTTTTGGATAAGAATAAAACGTATCCAAAACGACGTGACTGCCCTGGGGGTAAGCAGATAAACATCAAATTTTAATTTTTGGATGAACTATCCCTTTAAGGTTTATGCTTGTTATTCAGCTTAGCTACAGCGATAGTGGGATGCCTTTGTCCATATTAGGGATTTCCTGCCTGGCGTCAAAAGTTACTTCTATCATATGAGCCCGTTTTGGACTTTCTGTACGAGAGCACCCTCCGGCTTTAAGATGATTGAAACATACACCGCATGAGTGTTCTGCGCTCCGTGATGTTCACATCGTTTTGGATAAGAATAAAACGTATCCAAAACGACGTGACTATCTTGTCTCTTTTAATTTAAATCTAGATTTATTCACATTGGCCCTTGAAAACCTCTACGTGAACACACTTGCATGGGAAGAGTTTAGGTTTTATTCAAAGTCGGGGGGACACCTCCCCCACGTATTGTACACCTATGCCACAGGGAGCCACTGCAGAGGGATGAAGGTCTTCACTTCTGAGCTTCCTACACATCATAACATTATTACATGATTCCTGTCTGCGAAAATCCTTCCACACTGATGACATAAAACAGTTCTCTCAAACGAATCCTCGTGTGTTGATCAAGATTGTGTTGAAAATATGCCGTGTAACTTTCTCATGTGACAGTTACGGTGTGATTTTCGAGTAAAACTTTTTCCACACTGTTTGCAGGTGTAAGGCTTGTCTCCAGTGTGAACTCTCATGTGGGCTTCAAACCTTCCATGTAGATCGAAACTCTCTCCACACTGAGGGCGTGTAAAAGATTTTTCTGTAGTGTGAATTGTCATGTGTTCATTAAGGAATCCTTTATGAATGAAGCTTATTCCACACAGTTGGCAGATACAAGGACTCTCTCTAGTGTGAACTCTCATGTGGACTTGCTTTTTGAGTAAAACTCTTTCCACGCTCAGGGCAGGTAGAAGGCTTCCCTCCAGGGTGAACTCTCATGTGGTAATTAAGGTTTCCTTTTTGAGTAAAACTCTTTCCACACTGAAGACATGAGTATGGTTTCTCTCCAGTGTGAATTCTTAAATGCACTTAAACTCTTTCCACACTGAGGGCAGGTGTAAGGCTTGTCTCTAGTGTGAATTCGCATGTGCACTCTAAGGTTTCCATTATGTGTGAAACGTTTTCCACACTGTAGGCAGGTGAAAGGCTTCTTTCCAGTGTGAATTCTCATGTGCACTTTAAGGTTTCCATGTTCATTGAAACTCTTTTCACAGTGAAAAGGGATGAAATAACTTTTAGTTCATGTTTTATGAGCTGTTTTTTTTGTGAGAAAGTCTCTTTAATCTGTAGCCAACTGAAAGATTCTTCTCCGGTTATAAAATCATGATGAGTCTCATATTGTTCTTTCTCTTCCGTTTCATTCGGTACTATGTGCTCCTCTTTCAGCGGCATGAGGTCTATGGTGAAAAAAGGCAGATGTAAGTTATCCCAGTTTAATAGCACAAAGAAACAGACATCAAAACATTTACCAACATGTACGCTAGAGAGTATATCCACTAATATATTAAAGGAAGTGCTTCAGTCATGGGGATTGCTAAAGGAGCGTCAAGTCTGCTTCACTACTGATAATGCCACAAACAACATCAGAGCGCTGCAACTTAACGACTGGACGAGGTTACAGTGTTTTGGCCATCGTCTTCATTTAGCCATGGGTAAGTGTGTAAATAAATTACATTTATAATAATAATAACAGTAATTCTTCTCTGTCTTTTAACTTAGTAACAAAACAATTTACAGTAAGGTTTAATTTGTTAAGTTATCTACATTAAAGAACTAATAATGAACTATACTTCTACAGCATTTATTAATCTTTGATCATGTTAATTTTAACATTTACTAATACATTATTACAATGAAAAGTTGTATTTGTAAACATTAGTAAATGCACTGTGAACTAACATCAACAAAGATGAATAAATACTGTAACAAATATATTGATATAAAACCTTACTGTCAGGGGCGCCGCTACGGTTTCTGGGCCCCCTGGACAGCATGTTCACTCAGGCCCCCGGGGGGTTCCCCCTCCTTAGAAATCCGGTCCGAGGGGGCGTTCCCCCTCAGTACAGATGAGTTTCGCGTTCCCCTCAGTAAATCACATTCCGGGGGTTCCCCTCGGAAGAAATTGCGATCGCGTTCCCTCGGTTGAAATCGTGTTTCCCCCTCGGGCCCCCCCCCCCCATCGTCGGGCCCTTAGAATCGTCCTAACCTTCCCCCCCTTACAGCGCCCCTGCTTATTGTACAGGGATACCTTTAACTTTATCACCTAATTATGGAACTATAATGTTACTCATGTTGTTTATAATGTTAAATCTTAGAGTTAAATATTTTAAACATGTTTAATGTCTGCAACTTGTATAGTCTGATGATCAGCTAATACTACAGCATGTTTATACATACCTCTTTTCAATTTTTCTAAACAGAGAGAGGTGTGAAGGTGCCCCAGGTTGATCGTGCATTTGGGGTCTGCAAAAGAGTTGTGAGTGCCTTCTCAAAACATGCAAGAGACAGCGTGAACTGGCCATCGACCAGGCACAGCTAGGCTTGCCTGCTCATAAACTCATCACTGAAAGTCCAACAAGATGGGCCTCAAGGCGACAAATAATCACAAGGGTCATAGAGCAGGAGAAAGCTCTAACACAAGTCCTGCCAGCTGACAAAAAGACCAGACATTTAGCTCTAACATGGCAGGACATGGATGTTCTTGAGTCTGTGAACAAAGCATTAAGCCCTCTTGGGGAGTTCACAGATGACTTTTCCACCAACGCAGTTTGAGTGCTGGTTCGGAGCCAGAACCTAGTTTCAAATCGGTTCTTTATCTTTCGACACCCAAAGCACCAGCTCTGAACCAGGAAAAGTGGTTCGTAAGTAGCACCAAAACATTGCTGGGCTAGAAGTAAGAACCGCTTGTGTCAGGGGCTGGGGGCGGGGTTACCATGACCAACAAAATACTTTTGACCACCATATTTGAAATAACAGCTAAACACGAACACGTTGGATTCGCTGAGTTTGGATGCCGATGTAGGTTCTTAAAGCCATGAACATCAATAGCAATGCAACGTCCACCATTGCTGATGGTGTTTAGGCTTGTTTGGGATGGGGCCGGGCGGATCGGTCGGTGCGTGGCACCGGTGCGCCATGGCAGCGACTGGAAGGCAGACAGCTCTTTATGCTTTTGGATCATTCCCACGGAGCCTCGGTATCGCGTACCGATCGGTCCACCCAGCACCGATGCATCCCGAACAAGCCCGATGTGTTTGGCTCTGCCGCGCTAGCGTTGCTAGGGGAAATGAGATGTATTCTGATGACGTATTCAGTGATATAAGACCTGGCTCTGTGGTGGCTCTTTAGCCAGTGGAAAGGCAAACCGGTTCTTAGAAGGCTCGCCAGTCGAACCAACTACGAACCAGCAATAGCACTCGCTCTGAACAAGTACCCGGTTCATGCTGGTGGAAAAGGGGTATCAGATGCCTTGTCTGGGGAACAGTATGTGAGTGTTTCATACTTGAAACCTGTGCTTCATCTTTTCAGTGAGAAGGTTCTTAAGTTACAGGATGATGATACCCAGCTCAGCAAGGACATCAAGGTGAGAATTCTTGGCTATCTGAATGAGAAATATGCAGACCAATCCAGCCAGGAGCTGCTTGACATGGCATCCCTTCTCAACACTCGGTTTAAAACTACATACATACAAGCAGAGAGAGTAGACTAGATGAAGGACAAAGTTGCAGCAGAGATGGAGAGTCTTGCAGCTGAACAAAGTATGCCTGCAGAGGGAGTCTCAAGGCCCTGTTTTTTATTTAAGTAACTTAAATTAAAAAAAAAAAAGTTTTGTTTTTTTCCCCTTCTCCCAAAACAGTTTATACTACTGTTTCAGCTATTATAGTTTTGTACATACAGTTTTGTATGTAATGACAAATGGATTATATTTAATTTCGTTTTTTTTATTAAGTTAATTTAGAAAAACGTTTTGATAATTTTTTGTTCGTTAAATATAGCCCAAGTTTTTGTTTTTTTAAAGTAACGACCAAGCGGCCAGCAGCAGACAGTGAGTTGATCATAGCCTATGTTTTATCAATTTAGCCTTCTCAAATCATCACGCCTTGCCTAAAATAAAATCTATAGATATAAAACACTTCAAGCATATAACAATGTTAGTTTAAACGTTAAACCTAGATAAATGTGCGCTATTAGGCGCATATCCAATCGTTTGTGCGGAGAGTGGAAGCTGAAGCACACTTTGCAGGACATGGAAGCGCCAGCGCGATCACTTGCATGTTTTTTTTACGTGGAACTGACAACTTAAAATATGCTGTCATTTTTGCTCATAAGAGTAATACATCACTCGGAACTGTATAGGGTCTACTTTATTTGCGTGCACTCACAATATCAACAAAACGTTGTGCTTTTGTAAAATAAAGAAAACAAACATGATGCACTTTCTGCCGTCTCGGTCTTGAACAGGAGCGCTTCACAAAAATGAACCGAAACTCAGCATATACATGCCTCACAGACATAATAAATATATCTATAGAAAGCTTTAAATGACTGCTTAATGAAATAAAACAAATCAAAAACAACAATTCTTTCATTATGTATTCCGTAAAGATGCATTTCTCTCTAAAGGCGTGTCCAATGAGGAGATAGCGAGTCAGGATCGGCAACTTCATCCTTGCGACTCTGACTCAGAAAACACTACTTTTAATAAATAATTAAAATATCTGTTTACTATTTTCCCCCGACACGTTCATGATAATTACTTCTGGGTCTTTGCGGAAAGCTTTAGCCTATTGCGTTTGAATGCAGAACTCGTTAGAGCTTGCGCTTGCTGCTGGACACTAAACACTAGGGGTGGGAGAAAAAAATCGATTCTTCAATGCATCGCAATTCTTTCTTAAAGATTCTGAATTGATTCTCAAAAGTTCAGAATCGATTCTGCATTCAAATTAGATCGCGAAGGTGCGGGCCTGCTCGGGCACGAGCAAGAAACAGAAAAATAATAAGCGTTGACAGACGCACGTGCGTATGCTGGTGAATTCACTTAATTTGGACAAAGATGGAAAAACTAAGACCTGCGCCATCAAATTTAAAATGGACTGTGTGGTAACACTTTGAATTTTGTGAAGACAAAGGTGTCGTTGATGAGCCATACTGTGTGCAAAGTTTGTAGCACCAAATTCAAATATTTCAGGAACACGACTAACATGAAGAAACATATTATGCGATTCCACCCAGAGCTGGAGAAACAGACTTCTATTCCGATCGCGTCCACTGCCAGTTTCACTCAAAGGGCCCTCGAGCAAGAAGCAAAGCTTCCACCGAATTCTGAATTCGGCGAATTACTCGGTCAGTGGCGGGTTTTATTGCCAAGGATTTGCGCCCTTACTCCGTTGTGGATAACCCAGGGTTTCGCACAATGTTACAGGTGCTTGAGCCAAGGTACAGCATGCCCTCACGGCATTATTTCAGTGAGACAGCGATACCGGCTCTCTACAGTGAGACTTCTTTTTTTCCACTTCAAGCACTGATTTAGCCTAAACAGTTTAGCAATCAAAAATACTGAACATATGAATGACAAATCACATGTAACTCAAACATACATAACCTCAAGAATTAACATTATATAAAACAACGCCAAAAAAAAATAACTTACAAAGTCAGGAACACACCAACTCTACAAAAAGCCCTCTTTGAGGAGAAGGAGAAGGAAAAGGAACATCAGCTTCAGCTGCATGTTGCACACACTCACAGTGCGTTCCAAACGGGATATATCACCCTCCGAAGGGCACTTCGGAGTGAAAACAATCATGGCTGCCATATTGAAGGGTCGTTCCAAACCGAAGTGCTCAAAACTGGGATTTCGAAGGGTACAACTGATGGACACTTTGGGCTCCCATGATCCTTTGCGCAGATTCTTTGCATGATGACGGCACCTCCGTGCGGGCATGAGATGATGACGCAGAAGGGCACTTCAAGAAACAGTTGTTTGGTCCCCTACACCCTTCAACCCTTAGAAGCTCTCACTCCGAAGGGTAAACCCTTTGAAGGGATTAGGGCGTAGGGATGAGCCCTTCCGAATGGAACGCAGGGTCAGACACCAAATAAAGCCAGTTAAATGATCATTCAATGCACCTGAGGAGGCTTGGCTCCACCCATGGCTGGCTATGTCATGTGACCACATCAGAATTCTCAACAGCGGTAATGCACTTTTTTAGTATGTGATCTTGTAGAGAGGCTGCCCTGCTTCAGTCCATTGGAGGTTCACAAAATAGAAAAAGTAGTTAGCTACTGGAAACGCTACATTGTTTTAAAAGTAGCTGAGCTACTGTCAAGCTACTGACAAATTTAGTTACGTTAATAGCGTCGCTACTTGTAGCTAGCTACTCCCCAACACTGCTAATTCCCGCCTTTCCAACTGTATTGACGTGATTGGGTTAGTAGCATTCCAGGTGTCTGCCCATCACGTCCCAACTTTCCATCCTGTGGAGCTTGTTGGCTTGTCCCAAAATACACCGTTAAATAAAACAGTGTCTTTAGGACCTTCTAAATACTTTATATCTTTTCCAAACCTTTTTTAAAGTCCTTGTAGCAATGTTCTGCTCTCATAGAGTCCAAAGTTGATGTGAATAGGTTGAGGTATCACCCAGATGGACACTGTCTGTGGGTCAGGTCACATTTGGTGAGGTCACATTCTAGGTGCGGTTTCCACTGTGTATGTAGTGCACAGTTCCCTGGATTAATAAGGAGACGTATAAGGCATGTTCCTTACAGTATTCCTGTCCATTTTTGGTGGTTTCAAGCCACTGTGTGTATATAGATTGTCTCTCTCTTGGGTCTTTTGTTTGTCCTTGCTGCTGGCCAGAACTGATTTGGTGGCCCTGATGGCTCAGGTCGTTTGCACCTTGGCTCCAGATGCAGAGAGCAGAGGTGAACAATGGGCATTGGTCATTTGATTAGCCTGTGATTAATGGACCGTTGATGTAGTCTCTCCTGGCCTCCACCTCTGTCTTGATTACAATGGTCCTTTTGTTGTTGGTGGTGGTCCTATCGCTCCCTCTTGTCTAAACCAGTATGGGACAAAAGGATTCCTGTTGTGACGTGTGGGCTTCTGGTGCCATCATGTTTGCTGTTCACTACGAAGTTTTGCCCGAGACCATCTACCTTACTTTGTGGCAGAGTGGACCAGGTTCTCCATCAGCTTGAATGTCTTCTGATCAAACCTTTACTTAATTTGAGTGATTGAGTGCATCTGTTTGTAAAACTCCTCAGCTGCACTGAACCTGTGGAGTGTTGGATGCTGGATCGGCTTTCTTTGGTGGTCTGAGGCTCTTTGACATCAAAAATCAGTGAGAATTCCTGTGATATCAGTCACTGCTGTTTTTGCCTCATTAAGAGAAAAGTTGGAATTTTGCAAAATACAGCTATGGGTCTCAACACTCTCTAAGAGCATCTCAATCCAACATCAGGCTAAAGAAACGTAGACCTAAAGGTTGAAAATACGTCATGCAGTCCACTTGCCTTACATACTGCATCTGTGCTCTCTGATGAGCAGATAGGCAGGGTATATTCCACCTTTGTTGGATTAAGTGTACTGAGTTTTCCGTATGATCTGCTTTGTGCTTTACCGTCAACTCCAGCTTTGCTTGACTAAAACAACCTCTCTTTTTACACTAGATGTCATGAATCCATTAATTTTGTAATCAATGGCATCCCTTGTAACTTAAATGGACAACACCGAATCCTGTATTGCCCAATTCAGAGAGTGGGCTGTGCAACGAACAAACATGGCTCTTGGCTGTTCAGTTCTGTGTGTGCTTGGACACTGACACAGCCAGCTATGTTAGCAGCTCCATCATAACACTGACCATGAAGATCAGAGAGCTCTAAATGAAATCAAATAAAAGCATTCCTGAGTATCAACACAACAGAGGCTGCATGTTTAGCTGGGTTTTCATAGAAGCCAATGAGATCCTCATGAACAACAAAGTCATGTGAATTTTGTTCCTTCATGGAATTATTAGTTGTATTGTCAAGTATTAAACTAAAAAATGTTTTATTCCTAATGTGTGCAGAAAGCACTCTTGCGAACTCTGAGGCCATTATATTTAGGAGTTAATTCTTTTACCTTATGGGAGCAGTATTTATCTCACCATTGCAACCAAGATTGTAATGTTGCACTGTCTCTTGCTCATAGTTTCAGTAATTTGACTAAAAGGTTGTCCGCATTTATACTGTGCTTGAGTGGAAGATCCTGCTCACCAATATACTGAATAGTTTCTAGGATTTATATGAATGCTTATTTTACTTGTGCCTGCTCTTTTTGCTTTGCTGACAGAATCTGTATGCTAACAGATGTATGCATACCCTGCAAACAAGCCTGCGGTGGCCCTTTATGGGCCCACTTAGGGCTAGCCTAGCCAGCGCAGGGCCTCTGAGAATTCGCTCATTGGCAAAACGTTGGAACCTTAGTGCTGGCCCTGCATGGGCAGCCCTCACTTAGCCCCCAGGAAGCCCTCACTAGGCCCACACAAGGCCCGCACTATTAATCTACAACAATAAATCTGTTTCACTATAAATACTTTGCAGCTAGTATAACTTAAGTCTTTGAGAAAAACAGTTATTATACATCTTAAATAGATAAAATGTCTGTATTGTCAAAAATGTACAGTAGTCAAAGGGATTGCAAATGAATGGATTTATTGAATACAATATAGAAAACATTCAATTCAGGTTAATACAGCTAATTTAACACTCTGAAAGGGACTACATATTATCTATACAAATTAGATAGAAAACACTACAAATTAACATAAAAATAAAAAATACCAAATTATTTCTTTGACCTCTGCTGAAAACATGTTTTAGTGTGCTAAAGTATTCACTGGCGGAGCTCACTCTTCTCCTGAGGTCTCTCAACTAGTCAGCAGACGGTGGTATCGCTCCTTTCGTCCACCCGCTCTGTCTCTTGAATTGCTCAACCACACCTTTATCTCTCTCTCAGAATCAGGAGGACTTGGCTGAAAGGAGCATTTTCAAAAAAAAACAAAAAACAAATCGGCCTATATCAGGGATTCTCAAATCTGGCTCATGAACTCGCAAATTTCCCTAAGCACTTCCCCTCGGGGGAATCCCCGCTGCCATTTTGAAGTGCGTTCCACTTCGTGAAGTAGACGAGGGAAGTTTATATGGACAGACCCTCGACCCCTCGATTTTGACTGAGGGAGCGAGTCTGCTTCATATGCACACTTCAGTCCTCTCCATAGACCACAATGCAACACGATTATGACGTCATCGCAGATCGCGTTTAATTGATCCCCACCCCAAACAACTCTATAATATATATATATTTTTTTTACTTTTATAACAGCCCAAGCATACCTATATACATATAGAATGCTGCACCAAACAAATTCATAAGGGGAAAAATGTAAACAATAAACCAACTGTATAGAGGATTCTAAGTGATAAAGGGCTTAGGACGTTCCAGTTCAGACCATTGCAAGGGTTCTGCCAGAAGTGGGCACTTGTGCAACGTAATCAATGATGTACATCCGAGTAAACGAGACTGAGGGAAGTTTGCGAGTGAAGGGCATAAAAAAACAGACTGGAACGCAGCCCTGCAGAGTTTAGCTCCAACTTTGATCAAACTCATCCACCTGTGATTTGATCCTGAAGACACTGACTAGCATGCTCAGGTGTGTTTGATTAGGGTTAGAGCTCAACTCTGCAGGAAAGTGGCTCTTGCGAGTCAGATTTGAGGATCCCTGGCCTATATGAAAAAAAAGTGACATGACATGTGGCCAAGTATGGTGACCCATACTCAGAATTAGTGCTCTGCATTTATCCCATCCAAAGTGCACACACACAGCAGTGAACACACACCCGGAGCAGTGGGCAGCCATTTATGCTGCGGCGCCCGGGGAGCAGTTGGGGGTTCGGTGCCTTGCTCAAGGGCACCTCAGTCGTGGTATTGAAGGTGGGAGAGAGCACTGTACATTCACTCCCCCCACCTACAATCCCTGCCGGTACGAGACTCGAACCCACAACCTTTGGGTTACGAGTCCGACTCTCTAACCATCAGGCCACGACTTCCCCACAATGAAACAACAGGTTCTGAATAGGTATGTCCGAAACCTCAGTATTCATAAAAGAGTAGGCGAGAATTGCACTAATTCTCGCGAGATTCGGACTTACGTATACTTAAGTTGCGTTCTAATATGCCTACTTACCTACTATATAGTAGGAAAAAACAGTATATGAAGAGATTAGTATGTCCGAAACCTCAGTATTCATAAAAGAGTAGGCGACAAGTTCCCAGATGTCGTACTGCTTCAGCCCAGATTCTGAAGTGCTCATCAATGAACACTTTTCAATCCCAGAAGCCCACGGGAGATCAATACGTCATCATTGAACGTGACGGAGAACAGCGACGAGGGTGTTTTCAAATGTGAGTATTACAAATCGTGAGTATTACAAATCGCATTTGTTGAGCTACTGTAAACTGTTAAATTGCTGAAGGTGTAAAGACGCTAGACAGTAATGTTACAGCATATTTGTGATTTTGCTGTAAAAACACGTTTTATTATGTAACTATAACGAACAGCGGAGCTCCAGTAGGCACACGTAATGTTACGTCACCAAAGTGAATTTACATAAACCATATACATCTTAAAGACGATTACCAAATCTATTTAATATGTGACCGGAAAATGTTCTAAAAGAATTGCAGATGAGCACATCACAACATGAAATAGACATCTGAGTGAGTGATGTATGTGTGCTATTAGAGTAGAATTTACTGTCAACACTGTTTACATTAGATAAACGTAAGTAATGTAAATAAACAAATCTACATAAAGTAACTAAACATGAGTTATCTATTTCATTTGTCCATTACTACTATTGATAAATTGAGGAACATTTGTGTTGGATAAAAAGCAAACACATCAGCAACTACCTCAACATGTAAATGCAGTATTGAGCAGATAAATCAGAGGTGACTGAATCTTGTCTGGATGTTACAGGGACAGATGAGACACGTGTTTATCCGGTGAAGAGTGACTGATGAAGGACTGCTGCCATCAAAGGCTCTCAGTGAGTACACTACAGACATCAATAAAACATCTTTTAAATCTTAAAGTGTTGGGGTGGGCTAGTAATGCATTCTGGGATAATCTTTATTTCTACGTGTGATCAACGTTTCTTTTGTGCAAACATTGCAAACACGGAGGAAAACCGTACTAGGTAGGGTTGTGGAGTTACTGATGCTCTGAGGTGTTTGTGCACCTGTCGTCTCTTATCTTCTTTTTATTATTATTACTGCAGAACTTTTAATTACACACAAGCTCAGGGAAAGATGGTTGTATCTTTAACAATGAACAATCATAATGACAACAAAAAAACAAAAAACATAACTATAATGGTTTGCGAACATCATTGTATGAGATTATATACACAGAAAAAAGGCTTAAATATCTTTGAATAATCATAATATTCATATAATCATAGTGCATCGAAAAAACTGCATTTGTTGTTGTTGTTGTTGTTTTTGTTATTTATAAGCTTGAGGGATGAGAGTTAAATTCAACAAGAAAAAGAGGAAAACAAAGGAGATTTAAGCCAGTTTTGCATGTGGATGAACTATTTTGCACATAAAATAAAGAAATTAATAACATATTCATGAGATAACAACTTTGGGTTTTCGTAATAAAAAATTATATCTTTAAGGATAAAACTGTGGGTCATATTAGTGGAGTTAAAAATATAAAAACTTAAATCAACCCAAAATGTATTGGTTATACTACAATCACAATAAAAGGGCAGCTGTTTCTTCAACAAGACCACAAAATAAGCAAATTTCATCAACATCAAAACATTTACAGATAGATTAATTAAACCTGTCGCTCGTATCTTTTAAGTTGTTGCACTTGTTATTACGTCGTAGATCACATGATAACGTCAACATGGCAGATGATGTCCGGTGAGAAATCGAGTCCCCCTCGAAATCGGGTCCACTTAGGACCAAGGCGGTAGCTGTTTTAAATGCCTGATCAAAACTATTTCAAAACTATTTCGTTGTGAATATATGTATGGTAAGTGCAAATGCATGGTGTATAAGCTAACCTAGCAGGCTAATCGGGTAGCTGTATGCTATGCTAGTACGTGAGCTAACCAAAAAAAAAAAAAAACAATAAAAACGAGAAATGTTTGATTTCACAACCTATAGCTTCGGATACTAGCGTATGAAACATGTAATTTAAAAGACATTCATGGTCATTATAAAGAAGTTCAAACGACATAAATCAAAGTGCGATTTTGCAGGAATTGTAATCAGGCACTAAAAAAAATACACATTAAAAGTTTGTTGAGCCAGTGGGATCACTCGGGTCCTAAGCGGACCCGATTTCGAGGGGGGACTCGATTTCTCATGACACCGGATCTCATTCATACTCAACGAGATTTGGCTGTAGAGTAGTACTCTTTTAGCGCTCGTTAAGTAAGTACTTATTGAAATTAAGTACCTACTCATTGAATATGCCATTTCGGACGCAGCCAATGTCTAATTGGTCAAGACACCATTTGGGATGTGTCCAACAGCCGAGTTTAAAAACTCAGGACACCAACAAATTTCACTTTTATTCACTACTTTTTGCCATCATTTTTTGCATTCTTCGAGCACTCTTCCTGCATTCTTCAGCCTGCACGCCCGCTGTTACTTAATCACGATGAGAAGAAAAACCATCTAGTCTCGTTACATTTTTTTATTCTTTTACTTTAGTTTATTTTCTTTTCCGTTAAGAGTTTCGTGTTCTGAGTTAAGTTTTGCAACTCCGTGTCTCCGAGTTCACCTCGAGTCTGTGACCGCCTCAAAACTTTAACCAGCCCACAACTCCGCATCTTCAGCAACTACTGAACTTCCAGCCAATCAGCAACCTCAGGAAACCCCTTTCCGCAACCATGACAACAAGGGAATCTCCTAAACAAGCAACGCGATTACCTCCCAATTCTAGCTGAACTGGTGCATTTAATATAAATTTTTACCTCATTGAGGAACTCAATGCGAGGGTTACTGAAGTGATTGATGGTTGTTCAGGTCTATGCAATTGCACATATTGCTATAAACTTGGGATTTCACATTTTCATTCTCTTAAACTCATTCTTTCCTCACTTTCTCTCTTTCTGCAACTTGTGTGAATGTGTGAATGCGTGTTTATGTGTTAGAGTAGTTTATATTGTCTTAGATTTATCCAATAAAGTCTTAATTATATTGAAAAGAGTAGTATCTTGTGTTTTGTTCTTACAAGTTAATGTCTTAAACTGCCGATCTTGTGACTGTGCTGATTAATAGTGTTTTCACTATATTTTGGATATTAATATCCATTGCAGAGTTGATGTTATACGGCTCGTTCAATGAATCGCTGGCCGTCTCAGTGATCAGCCGTAAAACAGTGATTCTGTCCAAATTCCCTATAAAATCATAAATGATTCCCTTTGAGCTAAATTGACCTGTTTCCCTTACAATAGTGATACAAACTTGTGGTTTGCATCTTTTTGGTGTGGAGGTGTTACGAATGGATTCGTGTGCTGCTAGGGAAACGGCATATCACTCTTTCGTGTGTGCGTGTATAGGTCTTTCCCTGTGTTTTTCTTTGTCTCTCCCTCTTTCGCGCTAATTGACTACAGGTGGAGCTGATTAGGAGGACTGAACTGGTTGGAGACAGGAAGGATTGCCGCAGTACTTAAGCCATCCGGTGGAAGGAATCGTTGGCTCCCCGCTCTCTTGGTGGCTACTGTTGTACCCGCTGTGTGACGTGTGTTGGCGAAAGGATCGCTAATTTAGACATTTGTTGTCAATCATTGAATTATGTAACAGTTTAGTTGTGTTTGATATTTGTTACGTTTGGACGCTTACTTCCTGGACCTTGTTAAGTGGAGCTTGGTAGGGAGGTGGGTGCCTGTTTGTTTTGTTCGTTTTCTCCTGTTTATGTTAGCAGGGAGGTAAGAACTTGTATTTTATTTGTTATCTGATTTCTAGGTTAGTTTGTTTAGTAGTAGTTTGTTTATTGTAATTTACTTTGGCAAATTATTACAGTAGAATTCACTTTTGTCAACACTGCTTTAGATGAATGTAAGTAATGCAAATAAACAAATCTACATAAAGTAACTAAACATGAGTTATCTATTTCATTTGCCCATTAGTACTGTTGATAAATTGAGGAACAAAGGTACATTTGTGTTGGATAAAAAGCAACCACATAAGCAACTACCTCAACATGTAAATGTAGTAGGCTATTGAGCAGATAAATTACAGAGGTAACTTGAATCTTGTCTGGATGTTACAGGGACAGATGAGACACACGTGTTTATCCGGTGAAGAGTGACTGATGAAGGACTGCTGCCATCAAAGGCTCTCAGTGAGTACACTACAGACATCAATAAAACATCTTTTAAATCTTAAAGTGTTGGGGTGGGCTAGTAATGCATTCTGGGATAATCTTTATTTCTACGTGTGATCAACGTTTCTTTTGTGCAAACATTGCAAACACGGAGGAAAACCGTACTAGGTAGGGTTGTGGAGTTACTGATGCTCTGAGGTGTTTGTGCACCTGTCGTCTCTTATCTTCTTTTTATTATTATTACTGCAGAACTTTTAATTACACACAAGCTCAGGGAAAGATGGTTGTATCTTTAACAATGAACAATCATAATGACAACAAAAAAACAAAAAACATAACTATAATGGTTTGCGAACATCATTGTATGAGATTATATACACAGAAAAAAGGCTTAAATATCTTTGAATAATCATAATATTCATATAATCATAGTGCATCGAAAAAACTGCATTTGTTGTTGTTGTTGTTGTTTTTGTTATTTATAAGCTTGAGGGATGAGAGTTAAATTCAACAAGAAAAAGAGGAAAACAAAGGAGATTTAAGCCAGTTTTGCATGTGGATGAACTATTTTGCACATAAAATAAAGAAATTAATAACATATTCATGAGATAACAACTTTGGGTTTTCGTAATAAAAAATTATATCTTTAAGGATAAAACTGTGGGTCATATTAGTGGAGTTAAAAATATAAAAACTTAAATCAACCCAAAATGTATTGGTTATACTACAATCACAATAAAAGGGCAGCTGTTTCTTCAACAAGACCACAAAATAAGCAAATTTCATCAACATCAAAACATTTACAGATAGATTAATTAAACCTGTCGCTCGTATCTTTTAAGTTGTTGCACTTGTTATTACGTCGTAGATCACATGATAACGTCAACATGGCAGATGATGTCCGGTGAGAAATCGAGTCCCCCTCGAAATCGGGTCCACTTAGGACCAAGGCGGTAGCTGTTTTAAATGCCTGATCAAAACTATTTCAAAACTATTTCGTTGTGAATATATGTATGGTAAGTGCAAATGCATGGTGTATAAGCTAACCTAGCAGGCTAATCGGGTAGCTGTATGCTATGCTAGTACGTGAGCAAATAAAAATAAAATAAAAACGAGAAATGTTTGATTTCACAACCTATAGCTTCGGATACTAGCGTATGAAACATGTAATTTAAAAGACATTCATGGTCATTATCAAACGACACAAACGACATAAATCAAAGTGCGATTTTGCAGGAATTGTAATCAGGCACTAAAAAAAATAAGTTTGTTGAGTTTGTTGAGCCAGTGGGATCACTCGGGTCCTAAGCGGACCCGATTTCGAGGGGGGACTCGATTTCTCATGACACCGGATCTCATTCATACTCAACGAGATTTGGCTGTAGAGTAGTACTCTTTTAGCGCTCGTTAAGTAAGTACTTATTGAAATTAAGTACCTACTCATTGAATATGCCATTTCGGACGCAGCCAATGTCTAATTGGTCAAGACACCATTTGGGATGTGTCCAACAGCCGAGTTTAAAAACTCAGGACACCAACAAATTTCACTTTTATTCACTACTTTTTGCCATCATTTTTTGCATTCTTCGAGCACTCTTCCTGCATTCTTCAGCCTGCACGCCCGCTGTTACTTAATCACGATGAGAAGAAAAACCATCTAGTCTCGTTACATTTTTTTATTCTTTTACTTTAGTTTATTTTCTTTTCCGTTAAGAGTTTCGTGTTCTGAGTTAAGTTTTGCAACTCCGTGTCTCCGAGTTCACCTCGAGTCTGTGACCGCCTCAAAACTTTAACCAGCCCACAACTCCGCATCTTCAGCAACTACTGAACTTCCAGCCAATCAGCAACCTCAGGAAACCCCTTTCCGCAACCATGACAACAAGGGAATCTCCTAAACAAGCAACGCGATTACCTCCCAATTCTAGCTGAACTGGTGCATTTAATATAAATTTTTACCTCATTGAGGAACTCAATGCGAGGGTTACTGAAGTGATTGATGGTTGTTCAGGTCTATGCAATTGCACATATTGCTATAAACTTGGGATTTCACATTTTCATTCTCTTAAACTCATTCTTTCCTCACTTTCTCTCTTTCTGCAACTTGTGTGAATGTGTGAATGCGTGTTTATGTGTTAGAGTAGTTTATATTGTCTTAGATTTATCCAATAAAGTCTTAATTATATTGAAAAGAGTAGTATCTTGTGTTTTGTTCTTACAAGTTAATGTCTTAAACTGCCGATCTTGTGACTGTGCTGATTAATAGTGTTTTCACTATATTTTGGATATTAATATCCATTGCAGAGTTGATGTTATACGGCTCATTCAATGAATTGCTGGCCGTCTCAGTGATCAGCCGTAAAACAGTGATTCTGTCCAAATTCACTTTCTAACGGAGCATGCTGCACATCTTGTCCAGGCCCTTGTCATTTCTAGGCTGGACTACTGCAATGCTCTTCTGGCTGGACTTCCATCAAGCACAATCAAACCTCTACAAATGATTCAGAATGCAGCGGCATGACTGGTCTTCAACGAGCCCAAAAGAGCCCATGTTACACCTCTCTTTATCTCCTTGCACTGGCTACCGGTTGCGGCTCGCATCAAGTTCAAGACATTGATGCTTGCATATAAAACAACCACAGACTCTGCACCCGCCTACTTCCACTCACTATTACGAATCTACATTCCCTCCAGTCTGAGATCCGCTAGTGAGTGACGCCTTGTGGTACCATCACAGAGAGGCACAAAATCAGTTTCCAGAACATTTTCGTTCACTGTTCCTGGCTGGTGGAACGATCTTCCCACCCCAGTCCGGAATGCTGATTCCCTGACAATCTTCAAGCAACAGCTGAAAACTCATCTCTTTCAACACTATTTGATTTCTTCTTAAAACATTTTTTTCATTTATTCCTTCCCTTTCTAGCTTGTACTTGTTTGGAACAATGCCTGAAACTTCGTATTACGAGCACTTCCTGTGTCTGTTTGCCTCTTTAAGATGAATCACTTTATGTATTCCCCAATTGTAAGTCGCTTTGGATAAAAGCATCTGCAAAATGACTAAATGTAAATGTAGAATAATCAGAAACATCTGTAAAGTTTTAATTAGTTTACATGGTTATGATAACTAAAAACAACCTGCAGGGAACGTTCTGGGAAGGTTCTTTTTAGGTTATAAAATTAAACCTAAAAATAGCCTAAAGAGAACCTTCCCAGAACGTTTCCTGCAGGTTATTTTAAAAAGAACCTACTGGAAACGTACCTAGAACGTTCTCATTTTGTTCCCAAAAAATAACCAAATGGGAACCATATGATAACGTTAGGGGAACGTTCTGTGTTTGCTGGGAAGTGGCACTCTTCCGTCGTTATCACTGGTTAACTTCATTGGAATTAAGGTAATTTCACTTAATTATTCATCTCTCCATCGCATGTCGCTTTCGTTGATGATACACGCGCACACACACACACATGCACACTTGCGCGCGCACACACACACGAGATAACTCTAACTCCTGTGAAGAGATCACCCAACTTCTGTGAGGACTTCAGATGACACAAACTCTGAAAAAACAAAGGCTGCCTTCCATGAATCCTTCAAATTGAGAAACATGGGTGGATGGATGGCACAACAATGTCGATACACCGTGGCCCACCGTCACCAGATCACATGACTGCATTACAGTTATGCATCGTAGTTTTCGAATGCCTCAATAGTCTTTTAATACATCGGTTCTACAACACATTGTCAAATCTGCTCACCTTGGAGAGTGTTCTCAAAAAGCTGAGTTTTTGCTAGAAAACTAATACAGTCTCAGTGTGGATGGAAGGTTAAACCATAGAGAAAAGGAAGCATTGTCAAATGTGTACCAAATCAGAAGTGTGTTTGATGAGAAAGACGTGAATGTGCAGTGTTGTGAGGACTCCAGGGCCGGGGCCCTGAAACACTGGACTGGATGGCCAAGTAAGTGCACTTCCTCACACCCCTGTCAAGAGGTTCAGGCCAGGGAAAATATAAATACTATCTAAAAATTGCGAAATGCTGCGAAATCATGTAGATCTTCCCCTTTTCAGTCAAACTCCGAACAGATGCAGAAGTGAAGCAGCACAAAAATAGGTGTGCCTCACTACCATGGAAAATATTTCCTAACAGTTTCAGTTGCACAAAAACACTGGTCACTTCAACTGAAAAGCTCACTGGGGTGGAGAATTGCACCTAAAGAAAGTCATTTGTACCATTACTGTTTGTAAGGATATTGTTTGTACCGTGGGTCGTAAAGGATGCAAAGCATCAAATACTTTCTTATGGAAAGTAGATCCATGTACAATCAAACATGCTATAGGGCCATTATGCAAATTTGGATGCTATAAACAACAGATCATGAACCACATGGTTAGGTTTGGGGAAAGTTCAATCCATACCTTTCATTTTCACATGCACAGTAGGCATGAAAATGGTCATCAAAAGATCATGTGAACAACTGTTTTCCACATAATAGTTATAATGGCACTCATTTATAAAACAAAAGCAATTTTATATGGGTTAATAATGTTTGTAAGTATTTAGTTTTATTTACTGGTATTTTTATTTAATATAAATCAATTTTATTGTTTGGAATTACGAGGTTGAGGGGTGTTTTTAGAGTAAGATTAATTCATTTTTCATGCGATTACTTCCTCTGCATGGCCAAGTTACGTTTCTCTGTGTCGTAAACTATAGGGGCCGTGATATTTAAATGATTTAAATGATGATTGTTTTCAACCAACACATTTATCAACATACGATGAGCCATACGATTGGATTGGCAGCATACGAATGTTTGATGAATCACGTGTGAATGCCGTCATAAGATGATTTCTGCGTTCGTTTCTACGTTAGATTGATAAAGGAGGCCCAATGTGTCTACATAAAAATCTTAACACAGCCTCAGTGTCTCAACACAGAAGGAGGACATTTCATTTATTTTAGTTAAGAAGGTTGCAGTGAAAAAGTATAAAATATTTTTTAAAAGTCTAAACAGGCAGCATTTTTGTGAGGCTGATCCAAAAATAATTTTTCCCCGCAAGCTGAGCTGGGGTGCATTTCCCGAAAGCATCATTAGCCAACTATGGTCTTAAGTTCTGTCATTATCAGCACAGTTCAATCAGTCAGTGTATCCCGAAACCAAAGTTGGTAACATTTCACAGTAAAGTTTCATTAGGTAACATTAATCAACTCCTCGGACTAAGTATAAACTATTTTTCTACAGCATTTGTTATAACTACAGTAACAAATTAATTGCTCATTATTTGATGTTAGCTAATATATTAACAAATGTTAACCAGAGATGGGTAGTAACGAAGTACATTTACTCCGTTACATTTACTTGAGTACATTTTTGGGAAATTTGTACTTTTAAGAGTAGATTTAACGATGGGTACTTAGCTTGAGTACATTTCTAACGGAAAAAACTGTACGTGTAGTTTATTCCAAGCGTGCTGTCTCTTTTATCTGGGGCATGAACGATACCCCATTTGAGAGTGAATCACTCTTTTGAGTCAATTCTGTTCAAGTCCTTGAACAAACAAGCCTGAAAAACGGTCTGAATTGGTTCGCCAATCACTTTAAATGATTTGTTCAGTTCCCTGCACGCACTGAATCATCTCAAGTGGTTTTTCATTCATTCCGGGTAATTTGAGAACACGTAAAACATAAAGATCTACAGTCAGTTGAAGCCAAATCTGCAAATTCTACTGTTGGCCTGCAGTTAAGGATCTTTATTAGTTGAACACCGTGCATGCTGTCTGTGAACGATTCCACAGGTATACATTCGATTTCATTGAAGTAATATTGTATTAGTGGTAAGCTAGGTCACGTGAAATGTGTAAAGTGAAATGAATGAAAAGTGTCGATCGCGGCATTTCATTTATGGTAGATTTGCTTTATCGCATTGCATCAACTCCTGGTTTGCAGCGTTGAGCATTGTAACCAATCAAACACGTTTCTGTTGAACTTATGAATGCAATGTACAATCAGAGGCGTTTTGATTTGTCACCACGGAGAACTCCAGATTTGTTCAGTGTTCAGAGTTGTGCGCGCTCATTGACTGAATTCTGATGAATATGCATTTGCAAATTTTCTCATTAGCATAAACAACAAACTGCCATTGCAGCTTTAACCTTTAGTTAGTTATATGAATTAAGGTAGTTATAAAATTGCCCTCAAGTAAGAAATGAAAAAATGCCCCTGTGGAAATCAAATTAATTTCTGATGCTGATATACTCCAAAGTAACTACAGTAGTCAACATTTGAAGTGGATCAAAAAAGTTAATCAAAGTTGTCCCAAGACAAGAACGGGTATTGTTTTGGTTTTAGGACAACTTTGATGAAAGGTTTTGATCCATTTCAAATGTTGACTACTATAGTAACTCGCTACTTGAGTCGATTTTTCATTGGATACTTTTTTACTCTTACTTAAGTAACTATTAGGATTGTTGCTTTTACTCTTACTTGAGTAAGTGTTTATATAAGTACTGTATATAAGAACAGTTTTTGGCTACTCTACCCACATCTGATGTTAACTAATGAGACCTCATTGTGAAGTGTCACCACATAGGTTCTTGTTTGTATGACGTGGACTTAATAAATTCTTATCTGGGGTTGCGTGGAGTCAGTTGAAGCTGTTTAAATATGTATTTTGGGTCGTCAAAAATTTTGTACTCATGAGGTGGGTTGCACCAACAAGGATTAAATTAAGCAAAGTTTAGTGCTAATCAAGGATTTGTTGATCTGGGTTTTATTTTAAATCGAGTTGTGTTGCACCACTTAATTTTAAACTTAGATTAACAAATCTGGGATTCGAATTCTAACCTGCAATTAAAACCTCCATCTATGAATAATTTTCTCCGCCATGATGGATTCGTCATGTAATTAAACAGCAACAATGCTAATATTCCTTATCCTCTGTCTCTGACATAAGTTGCTTTTGTCGATAAAGGAAATAAACTTGTAAAAGGTCCACCGTCTTTATAAACCGCTAATGTACGTAGAGAGACCGTTGATCAAACGGCTGACCAAGCAAGCAATTAAAACTTTGAGGCAGTGCATACGTATTTCATAATATTGGAAATATATTTATAGTATAAATTAATGGAGTATAGCGTATGACAAAACAATCGAGATAAGAGAAAATAACTGGCATGATTCGCGGAGTGACTACCTCCGCTCGTGACAGTGGCGCCCTGTCCGTTTGATCGCCGTTCAACAGCACGCGTGGAGCGGGCATGAGAAACGAGAGGCACGGCCGCGATCCTGTCTGATTTTCTTTGTCGTAAGGCGAGATGCACCGAGATAAGTGATGGATTCACATACCGGACTCGATAGCAGACGCAAGTTTACTATGGGCTGCAACGACCCTCAAAATCTGCTGGCTCAGTGCGCTTTAATTTTCATTTTTATTTATAATAAACACCTCTCTGAGACCTGACGACACACCCGCTGTTTCTGTCTTTGTTCAATCAGCCACATAATTGTAACTGTAGGTGCACTTTATTTTCTTTAAACCTCCTCACCTGTAAATTTAAAATTAATCCCTAATTGAGATTTAAATCTGAGTTTAAAGTTATGGAGCAACATGATTAAAGTTAATCGGTTACACTTTATTTCGATAGTCCACTTTAGACATTCTACTAACTATAAGTAACTTTGTAACTACATGTCAACTAATTCTCATTAATTTGCATCTACATGTCTACTAACTCTCAGAGTAGACTGTTAAGGTAGGTTTAGGGTTAGTAGAATAAGCTGACAAAGAAAGTGTTAGAAGATATTAAGCAGACAGTCTACTAATACTCTACTAACTGCTAGTTGACATGTTGTTGCAAAGTTACTTACTGTTAATGGAATGTCTAAAGTGGACTATCGAAATAAAGTGTTACCAGTTAATCTATCTTATATATAAATTAATCCAGGATCAAGATGATGGTTTAAATGTAAACCTGTTTATTTTTTAAACAAGGTTTAAAGTTTGGTGCAACAGAGTTATTAGATAAACCTTGATTTAATCTAGATTTAAGATTAATCCTTACTGGTGCAACCCACCCATGGACTTGCATTTGATGGAGAAAAATACTGAGTACTGAGCAATAGTGAGCATCAATAGTATAAATTAGCTATTTGTTTTATTTTAAATCAAGGTTACTGTAGCCTACATGTGCCAGCTCTAAAAATGAGTCCCATACACATGGTGAAGCGAAGTTCCCATCATATTTGTCATTTCTTCTCATTTGTTAGTTTCAGTCACACCCACAACAGCATCTCTGACTCTGACTGTGTATTTAAAGTCGCTGCGCTTCTGGTGTCTCTGCTCTGTAACACAAGAGCAGCTTCACACCATGTTTGTTCCGGCTCTGCTCACCTGTATTGTGCTGAGAGCATTCAGTGCTCAAGCAAAAGTAGCTGATGACTTTGATTGTAAAGAATTTTTCTACGAAGACACAGAACCGGTGGGAATGGATCAGAATGCCAAGAAAATCTGTCAGTTTACAGCAAACTTAGGCCCTCATTACGCTACGCTGTACTCGGTTAATCACAAGATTCCTCTCTACAGCGCGTACAGATTTGACCCTACATGCTTCAGCGACAGTGGAAGGCCAAGCTTCTGGCATTTAGAGCCACAGGTAATCATGTGCTTCACTGTCTAACAAAAGACTTTCATTTGCAGTTTAAGCATTCCATTCTGTTTTGTCATTCCAAATAATATATAAAATACATTAGACTGATGGTGATATATGGAACATTCTTATACTGTACTATAACATTAAAAAAGTATGACAAAGTAAGAACAATACATTCAATACGGTATTTGTTCATCTTTGTTAACGTTAGTTAACAAAATACAGATGTTCATTGTTTGTTCATAACTTTTAATGTTAATAATGTATTAGTACATTTTGAAATTAACTAACCCTCAAAAACCCAAATATAGAAGAAAAAAAACTAAACTTTAAAATGTTGTTGTAGGAGGCCTCTAATGTAGAAATAAATGGGTTTTTACATTTTTGACATTTTAGTAAGTTTTCAGGGAAATGTTGTAATATTGCAACGTTGGGCTCTTGGGTAGCAGAAGTTCAGTGTTTTTACTCACTATCTGAACAAATGCAGAGGACATCTAAAGGTTAATTTGCAGGGTGTAATGCTTCTGTAACCTTATATCAGTGGCCTATATTAATATATACAATAATAATCACACAATAATGATACAGTAAGTCAAATTTTTATGAAAAAATAATTTATTATAAAAATATATGTTCAGATTATATTCACAGAACCTGATGAACTAAATGAAAACTTTCACTACTTGACTTTAGAACTTTCATTACTTGTATCAGAGTCCATCTCAAAGTCACTGTTCCCATTTTGGACAGCATCAGTGATATCATACACATATGATGACAGTCTTTTCTGGCTGATGGCATTCTGAAATAGAAAAAAACACACTGATTATTTTCTATGCTAAATAATCTCAATGCAAATCAATCCCAATCAAACTTACACATTTTAAAGAATTCACCCATTCTTGAGAATTCACACATTTCATAGAATTCACACAATACTCTCTGATTGCTTATTGTGCCCTTACTTATCATGCTAATAGCACTGATACCCCCACAATCCAGAACCCTCATGCAGCAGGCAGATATTTGGGCAAACAAGCAAAGCCCAGAAGAAAAAAAAAACTCGCGAATAATCAAAACCAGTATGTTTCTATTAGTATTTTTTTCCACATGGAACAGGTGAGAAGCACAATTCATTCATGTAATGTGCACGGTGCACAGGCAAATTTTGCTACCCCTTTAACCCAGGGTTGCAAAATTATAACACTGACATAAACTCCAAATAATCCAAAATGATCAAAGCATTTGACAATATTTTAATATCTACATAATGACAGAAAAAAATATTTTAGGGATTTTACTTACTTGAATGTTGATTTATTCAGTCCATAAAAACAAGATGATGTGCTTCAAGGGAAGTTCGCAGGTTGTGTGACTTCATGTCCACGTAAATAGACCTTTTTTTTTTTGTTATCTAGCATCCAATTGCATTGCAAGGCTGAACAATAAGACCTATTATTTGCGTAAATGTGGTCTTAGAGAGAGAGAAAAAAAACATGACCTGTTTTTTTTTTTAGTCAAGCTAAAAATGATGTAATATTGTGGGCCTTACAGGGTTAATAAAAATGAATAAACGCTGTAGAAGTGCAGTTCATTATTAGTTCATGTTACTAATGTAGTTAACTAATGAAACTTTATTGTAGTGTTCCCTTACTTAATGTTACAAAAAATTAAATAAAATTAATAAAATTAAATTAAAAAATAATAAAACATCAAACTAACCATCTAACATAATATTTCTTCTGTAGATTTCCAAACCTGAAGAACAAACTCAATACTATATGGTCCGTGAGAATCAAAATTACAAAAGAGCTTATAAAGGAGAGCAAGCCATCAGCGACGACTACAGTGAAACGGGATATGATAAGGGACACCTGAACCCCAACAGCTTCCAGTGCGGTGTAGGCCGTATAGCAACGTCCACGCTGACCAATGCAGCACCTATGGATGCGTGCTTCAACCGTAACCAATGGGGAAAGTGGGAGAAAACTTTGAGGACTTTTTTAAGAGACAAGCTCATTAGTGACAGTGGTTCTGCTGCAGTCTACATTGTCACAGGTACAGTACCTGAAGTGAACCTACGGATACCACAAAGCGAAATCTCTGAAGAGCCCGAAAGGGTGACGGTGCCCTCTCACATCTGGACGGCCGTCTGCTATAAGCACAACTCTGATGACAAAAAGTCTTTCTCCTTCGGCTACACCTGTGGAGCGTCCCAAACCTGAACACACAAATAAAAAATCACTATCGTCAGCGCTCAGAAATTAGCATTTTTGTGGATGATTGTTTTCATGACAATAATAAATTAGATGACGTTCAGGTCAAATTTCAGACATTAATCAGTCAACAAAGCAAGGAGAAGCAAGGAGTTCAAATGAGCTCAGACATGCAAAACACGTGCACCTTATTGAAAAGGGCTGCCGACAGTAACATCATACCTGAAAAGAAATTCAAGGTGAGTGAGATGACAATAAAATTAGCCATTGACAGCATGAGCACTTACTACAATGAAGCAAAGAATCTGAAGGTTTCTGCTGGAAGCAGTTGTCTTATAACTCGCGTGAAACCACTAAAAAGGAGTGATCTCAGAAAAAAAGAGTGAAAAATTTAAGGGGGTCTGAATACTTTCCGTACCCACTGTATCAGGGGTGTCGGATGCTGTCGAATGCCTGCTGGTCCCAGAGAAGCAGAAGACTGCAGCTGACGGATCGCCCTGCTCGAGCTTCTCTGACTCTAGGTACAGCTGTCAGTGTGAAACAAATGGTGAAGTCAAGTCCTGCTGCTCCACTCCCTCCCTGTACCAGGACAATCTCAATTCCTACAGGTGTTACTCAGGCCAGACGCAGATCGAGTGCTCGGCCCGGTACTCACTCGTCACTTTTAAAGGAGAGAAGTGCTTGGATGATCACCCATGTGCAACATACGGCAACGACTACTACTGGTGTAAGACCATCTCTGGCAGCTGGGACTTCTGCAGCCCTCCGCTGTGGAGAAGTAAAGCTAAAAACGGGAAGTACTGCCGCAGTGACCATGCTTGTGCCAAATATGGATCAAGACATATGTGGTGCTACACGAATGATGAAGGCAATTATGACGACTGCTGTACTTCTGATGATTGCTACTCAGCTGTGGATGGCCAAACCTGCAGGTCCAATCACAAGTGTGGCTACCACGAGAAAGATTACCTGTGGTGCTACACAGACTATGAAGACAACTGGGATTACTGTTGCAAATCATGTTGGTGATAGTTGGTTTACAATTTGTGGTATGATTATAACGAAAGCAGGACTTTGCTAAATTGTACTATGAGCTCTTACTAACCTACAAACTAACATAAAAAATAATCACTCTCATATGTGCTTCTGAAATTAACAGAAGCTTAAAATGCTTAAGCTTAAAGGGTATATTTATGCAAAAACAAAAAATCTCAATAACAACATATGCATCTATAATGCATTTGCAAATTTTTTTACCGGTATACTTCATTTTCAGTAAAAACAAATCTCTGACATTAATGACTGTAGACTCTCATAAATGCTCATCTGCACAAAGCTTTCAGAACAATTGTGTTATTTTCATGAAGAATAATTCAAACTCTATAAACACGAATGTGCCCAGAGACACAGCAAATGCGCAGACATCTCAGTCCACTTTACACTCCTCAACAGATGACATTCAGCGCAAGGAGTGTTAAAAGGGATAGTTCACCCCAAAATGCCATTAATTACTCACCCTCATGTCGTTCTAAACCCGTAAGTCCTTTATTCATCTTCAGAACGCAATTTAAGATATTTTTGATGAGTTCTGAGAGCTCTCTGACCCTCCCATAGACAGCAAGGATCCTTACATGATCAAGGTCCAGAAACGTAGCAAGGAGATCTGTAAAATAATCCATGTGACAAGGGTTCAACCGTACTTTTACGAAGCTACGAGAATATTTTTTGTACGCAAAGAAAACAAAAATAACGACTTTATTCAACAATTCGTCTCCTCCGCGTCACCCTGTAGCGCCTTTTTGGAGAATATCCACTGAACGCAAACAGCGTATGCCATTCTGTGTCAGCTGCGTCATGCGGATACGATGTTTTCATTTTTGGGTGAACTAACCCTTTAATTCAGTTCACATTTCACATGTGGTTGTATTGTACTTTCTACAAAACAGCTGTACAGGAAGTTGTATTCTAACAGAAATCACACTCTGTAATGTCTTTTTAGGCCTCTAACTAACTGATCAATTAATCTATTGATTATTTTTATGATTAGTTGATAATCCTTTAGTTAACTTGCCCATAAATAATGACATCTTTCAATGTTTCATTCAAACATTTTCTCATAAAATAATTATTACTAATATAAAATCCCGACATACACACACACAAAAAATAAATAAAATAAAATAAGTGGCAAGAATGAAAAGTTATCTATCAGGAGTACAAATGTCAATGATGGCTGCATTCACAGTCCGAGTTTGGGATCGACAGTGTGTGAGTCTCGAAATGTGTTTTTTTTGTTTTTTCAGAAGATTAAAGTATTCAATACATATCTGTATGTATGGACAGCTGAAGTCACGACCGCATTCAGGTAACCATAGTGACAGTATCAGAGATTTGAAGTTCTAGCTCAACTGACCAGCCGAGGCGCAAGTTCATCCATTTGACATTTTAAACAACCAACAGCAACTTTAAATGCTTTTTAACCGAGGGCAGAGAGTCTGTTTTGAGCCGTGCGTCTCGCAGCTCTAGTGGATCTTTGGATGAACGCAAATAATTTCTCCATCTCTATGAGTTAATTAAACCTGTCATGATTATACAGTTCAGTGTGGCTCTGCATGTTTAATCTGACTCTAATTTGCAATGATTTTAAAATTTAGCCTGAGATTGTTGTTCATTTGGTCCTGGTTTTAATTTGGATATTTGACTTGTATTTTCTTACTCTCCAGTTATCCGTTCATTAGGGGCCGATGATGTTGCACTGAGACAAACTCACCATCTGATTTTATCAGAGGATGGAGAATAACTAATGCCACTACATGCATGCTCATACAAAAACTACTTGAGTAAGAGTAAAAGACTAGCTTATTTATAAATACTCATGAGTAGTGAGTACTGAGCTGCGGATTCTACTCCCTTGTAATAAACGCTGTACACATTTACAGTATTACATGAATTACAGTATGAACATTTTTGTCTACATTATATGTTGTTATAATTGAAATAATAAAATAAATTATACATTTAGGTTATTATTAAAATATTATTATTATTATTAGATACTATATTATTTTACACTATCATATGATTATTGCAATAGCAACATTTCTTTATTATATATTTGATTATTTTAAATACTTTTTATTTTACAGTACAATATGATTATTAATTTGCTATATTTTAAATACTAATAAAATAAATTAATAGTAGTTATTATTATTATTATTAAATACTTTGGTAACACTTTAGAATGTGGAACACATATTCACTATTAACTATGACTTTTGCCTCAAACTCCTAATTTACTGCTTATTAATAGTTAGTAAGGTAGATGTTGTAGCGTTTAAGTTTAGGTATTGGGTAGGATTAAGGGTTGTGGAATAAGGTCATGCGGAATAAGGCATTAATATGTGCTTTATAAATACTAATAAACAGCCAATATTCTAGTAATTGATTTGTAAAGCAATAAGACCCTAAAATAAAGTGTTACCAATACTTTTTATTTTATAGTACAATATTTGCAATAGTAACCATTTTGGGATTTGTTTAATTGTTATGATTTAAATAGTGATACAATAAATATTTTGGTTATTATTATTATTATTACTCTTTATTTTACAGTACAATAGGGTTATTGCAGTCATAACATATTTCTTTACTTATTTGATATAATTTAAATAATTAAAATGTATAAAAGGACCTGGTTGTCATGATCTCCAGCTGGAGTGCCTATGAGCTCCTCTAGAGGGCACTCCATTCTGTACCTTGCCATTCACTCAGGACTCCATTTCCCATAATCCTTTGCCCGGACTCATCAAGTGCATCACCTGTCTCTCATCAGATATCATCATCAGTTCACAGCTGTCTCACATTAGTAGGACTATAAGAATAGCACACACACTCTCTGTCATCGCTGGTGATTGAATGTTGTATAGCTCTTCTGTGGTTTCTAGTTTCTCTGTTTCCTTGCCTTCGTGTTTTGGTCCCTGGACTGTTTTCTTGTTTATGATTGTTTTGCTGCCTGCCCTGACCATTGCCTGATTATCTGGATTACTCTTTTGCCTTGCCACTGCCATTGTTGTTTGCTGTTGTTGACCACGCCTGTTTGACTACGCTCTTATTAAAGCCTTGCATTTGGATCCCCACTTTGTCGTCACGCCTCCCTCGTTACACTGGTATTGATACAAAATCTTTGCACATCTTTTTTTAACATGTTTTAGTAAATATAAATAGATTTTCATTCAGTAAATACACTGTCATTAATGTTTTCTTTTTTTAGCTCAGGAAAAAAAAAAGAAAAAGTAAAGATTTTGAATTTTTTTTTCACTGTTTGAAGGAGATCCCATAATAACTTAACATTCATTGTAGTTTAAATAAGTAAAAGCTTGTTCAAGCTCTTGTTCTGTCCAGGCTGGACTATTGCAATGCTCTCTTGGCAGGTCTTCCAGCCACTTCTATCAAACGTCTACAATTAATCCAGAACGCGGCAGCTAGATAAATTCTACTTGTCCCTTTTAGACTTGCACTCTATTCATTTGCTGCTTGTTTTCTTTAAAAAAAAAAAAAAACCTAACACTAGCTTTCTAATATTTTTGTATTCTAGTGTATGCAAACACACAAGGAATTTGTGGTTTTACATGAGATCTTGGTACATGCATACATAGGGAAGAGTGAGGTAAGATGAGCCATTTTTTACTTATGTGGTCCTCAAGGTAAGGGAAATGAGGCAGACGTGCAATGAAAGTATCTAAAGTAGTTTCAGGATGTCTCCTATCATTTTAAATGATCAGAATACATCTATGACAAAGGGTTCTAAAAATATGGCTTCTTATTAAAAAAGTGTTCATGTGGCTCAATTTACCCCAGTCTAGGGGTAAGTTGATCTGAGTCAGTGGGTAAGTTGGACCACCTGGGTGTAAACTGACCATCTAAATTAATCAGAAACCCATGTAAAATTGTAAAGATAATTTACTTTAAAAACACAATAATAAAATAATATAATAATAATAATAATAAAATATGTAATTCTTTCCTTAACTCTAACTTAACATAAAATCAACCAAATGAACTTGACATTTGAATATCTTTAATTGTTTTCATTTCTGAAACAATATGTTGAGCACCAAAATTGGAACCTTCTCAAAAAACTAAACAAAGAGTTAGTTGAGTAAAATTATACAAGGTCCTTTGCCAGCACATGACCAGCATAAACCAGCAAAGGACCAGCTTAAACCAGCAAAGGACCAGCATAAACCAGCATCCCAGCGTCAAAACATACCTAACCCGCATATGCTGATTTTTTCAACGGTGTTTTCAAAAATATAGTAATATACGTACACGGTAGCCAAGAGAAAGGGGGTGGGTCAACTTGTCCACTGGCTCATCTTACCCTACTTTCACCTACATTTAAATAAACATATATATATGACACGAGAACAGAAGAACATTTAAGTAAGACTAAGGGGAAAATAAATAATTTATACATCTGGAACAGAACAGACTTATGGACAGATTTGTGCATTATGTACTGTATATATACAGTACAAACCTATAAATGAAATCTGTATATGTATTTATATAAAATCTAATTATTGCCTCTCTCTCAATTACTGAGATATAAATAATAAAAACTAGTGGTAATTACTATGTTAGCTGTCTGAAGATAGTTTGGGGGGGCGGGGAAGCTTTTTATGCCTAGATGTTCTGAGATATGCAACATCTGCCTGAGGGCAGAAGTGTGAACACGCCACAAAAGTAGAGTACTAAGAAACTAGTGAATACAAACTAAAAGTCCATGAAAACTAAAACTAACAAAACATGACCGTGACAACTGTACTCACAAATATTTGGAGAGTAGCCTACAATGCCGGCTGTTCTGACTCACAGACTGTAAGTACGTTTTTTATATTTGAAGAGTTTTAATATTTAATATTTTTTATATTTAAATCATTAGCAACATCATATGACCCCTTTAATACAATTAAGCACTAGTCAAGCTGCGATATCAAACAGGACCACAAGAAGACTCCAAAAGATCACTAAATCTACTGCCTTGACCTGACTGTACGGGCTACTATACGGATCCATTCAGAATCTAAAAAACACCTTCAGGCTTCAGCAGTGTCTATTATAAAACACTCGTGCTTTTAAGCCAAATACACGCTGAAAAGAATAATTCTGGATGTGACTCTAAGCAATCTCTAATGAAACTGGTCGGGTTTTCTCTGTAGCTGTTTTGAACTTAGACTACTGTTTGAAGGCATTCGTTTAGATCCTTGGACTGAAAAGTTTACAGGAGTTTACCGGTTTAAAAAATCTGATCGCAAAAACATGCTTCTTTTCCTTTTTAAGGTATTGTTTCATTATAATGTACTAATTCAAATTAGTAGTCAATAATTAAATATTATTTTATCACTCTTCGCGCCTCCCCTGACATGCACTCATGCCCCAGACCGACTCCGCTTGCATTCACATGATTTGTCGAGATGAGAGGCGGGCGCGGGAGCAATCAATCAAATTTAAAGGGAAGCCGGCGCATCCTGACCACATCATTGTCTTTATTGGGTGTGTTTAGGGAATATTGGCATTTATTTACATGTGATTTGATTAGGTAGTCATGGTGGACTGTCATGATTTTGGCTAATGCAGGACACTAATAAATGATGCACACCAGAGGGGATTTAGAAGTGGGTATACGCTTTTTTTAGTATTTCTTTAAATACGTGTCATGTGATCTGGTTTATTTTGGCAGTTCACTCGTTGAGTTCCAATGGTTAGATGGAGTTTTGTCTACAGTCTTTCAAGCATTTGCGGGAGTCAAGCCCAAGATTATTTACATTCATTTAATTACCGGTATTTACACTCTTCGTGTTTGTAACCCGGCCTACTGTGGTTTCTACGTAACATGACCTACGTGGTCTATCTGCGTTAATCGGCCTAACGTGTTAATCGGCCTGATATGGCCTCTCATCAGCCCGTCGGGGCCTCCACGCTGCACAGCCTGTCGGGGCCTTCACTTTACATGGCCTTTTGAGGCTTTCATATTACACAGCCTATAGTGGCCTTTGCACAATATGGCCTAGTGTTACCATCAAGTAAGTCTGAACATTATTGTTTATTTAACTTGGCCTATCCTGGCCCTTCACAACATTGGTCTATCATGGCTTTTCTCATTACATGAAGTACACTGTCTTTGCATTAAATGGCATAATGCGGCCTGTCATAACATAGCTCATAAGTCATTTGTTTATAAATATTTATTAATTATGCCTTTTCATACTTCATTTTGACTTCATTTTAGGATATCCAATAAAGAAAAGCCTCAACTGATGGGAATCAATTCACATTTCTTTTTGGGGGTAGGCTCCGCCCCTGCCTTCATCTCCAGGCAGGATCAGCCAAATCTGCGCTCCCAGGATTTGGACAAACGACGGGGCCTACGCCAAAATAATTTTTCTTCACAACTATTCACTAATTATTGTAACTCACTCACCACCATCCGTTAACACTTTACGGAATAAATACCATGTAAACGTTTACCGTCTTTCTGATAGAAATGTACTTATACAAATCATGCAGTTAGCTAACAATTTATTAATTTAAACAATGTATTAATTAAAGGCAGAAACAACGAGCTCATTGAAGTAATGAATTTGTGTTATTAACAAGTGATTAAAATGTATAGAAAAAGTATCGTTGGTGCATGTTTGATTCCGAGTTTGTGTCATCTGAAGTCCTCACAGAAGTTGGGTGATCTCTTCACAGGAGTTGGAGTCATCTCGTGTGAGTGTGCGTGTATACGTTTTTCTTGGTGGGGACCTGAATGCACACCGACTCATGGGGACTCGTGTCCCCATGGGGGTAAAAGCTTATAAATCATACAGAATTAGTTTTTTGGAAAATGTAAAAATGCAGAAAGTTTAGTGTGATGGGTAGGTTTAGGGGTAGAGTTAGTGTAGGGGGAGAGAATATACAGTTTGTACAGGATAAAAATCATTACACCTATGGAATGTCCCCACAAGGATACTAAAATGTGTGTGTGTGCGTACCTACTTAACCATATTTTGGGGACAAATTTGTACCCAAAAGTGAGCTAAACCTGACAAAATCTCCAAAAACCTCTGTTTGGGGATGTGTATCTGTGCTTTTCTCAGCCTCTGCCTGTGCTGATGGAAATTGGTTTTTATTGTAGTGTCACATCAATCTCTATTATTACGCTAATAATGACCTTTCAGTTGAAAAGTACCTTTCAACTAAATCCTCTTGATCGGGCCCCTCTGACGTGATACCCGCAACAGCCAATGAGAGCGAGCAAGCGTCACCTAATGGATGTTGCGTACTCTTTGTCTTGCCTAAATGTACCTGTTTGCCACTGTTTGACCCATGCCTCTTATGACCACGTCTCTGTTTAATAAAAGCCTGCAAATGGATCCGCACGTCTCACGTCTCGTTCGCCCCGTTACAACATTTAATAGGATTTGCCCACTCTAAATTTCTTTGCTTGTAGAAGTTGATCAGTTGAAAAGAGGTTTTCCTGTCTCATGAAGTCGGAGAATTTCCTTTCTGTACAAGGCCGTACTTTTGGATCCGGGTGGGTCTTCCAGTCTGGTAAATAAAATTACAGTTATTCCCAAATCAAGCTAAATTTAAAAGAGCTCTGTTTCACATAAACAGTTTCTTTCATCTCTACTTATTTGCTACAAATTCAAGATGGACTACAAAATACAGACATCTTTAGAATGTCAGTCAATAAACATACTTATTGTCAACAAAGTCACATAATCCTCTTTTACACTGTGCAAAAAAGTCAAAGGAGAAACAATTTAATTACCATTATCCATGAATGCAAACTCAGCTGTGTGGTTCACTTCATTATCCATGAATGAGCGGCCCAGCTGTGTTCATTTCATCATCCATTGTTCTACAAAGGGAAAGGGAAAAACAACACTTAAAATACTGATTCTAGTGTGAAGTCCTTTCATAAATGAATTTCCAACTTGCACACTTTTCCCCACATTCACTGTCATGAACTTCAAAGACATCAAGGGGCATTTCTTCTTGACAAATAGGACAGTAAGCCTATAATACAAAGATTAGATTAGGCTGGCCACAAAGTGACGTGACATGTGGCCAAGTATGGTGACCCATACTTGGAATTAGTGCTCTGCATTTATCCCATCCAAAGTGCACACACACAGCAGTGAACTCACTCCCCCCACCTACAATCCCTGCCGGTACGAGACTCGAACCCACAACCTTTGGGTTACGAGTTAGACTCTCTAACCATTAGGCCACGACTAATACACATGACGAACCACAAAAATATCCTAAATACAGAAATTTTTCTTTAGTCTGCAATAAATTTTTTGATCACCTTGGGTAAACTGTTAGCATCAGTAAGAAATGTAAGTGTACTGACAAAACTTACCTGTTCATTGTTCATGTTGTTGTCTTTGTTCTCACCTTCCACATCCTGTGCTTCATCATGAGTTTCATTCTCATCTTCCACCGCAACAACATCAGAACACGACTTAATATGATTAGTTGCTAATTGCATTTCTTGCATATTGCATTAGGCATGTCACGCAAGGCTTCAGAAGATGGTGGCAAGGGAGCAGTGTCTAGCTCATCCTGTAGAGGAGCTATGTACAGGACCGAACTCTCTCCTATTTTAGTAGTTTTAATAAGCCTGCCTGTATACCCACAGTCTGCAGGTGCCACTAGAGTGAGTTTACGACTACCCCAACCTCCTGTAGGTATTAACAGCAAGCGTTATGTATCATAATTATTATATATGAACAGTAAAATAAACATTCTATGTAAGCTGTAAAATATAAATGTATATAAACAGCTCTATAGATATCTAATGAAATATTCAATGTGCATAACACTTCAGTACAGAATTCTTCTCTTTGAAAAAAAAAAAAAAAAAAAATCTATATATAGTATATATATCATTAGTAAATATATATCGCTAAAAAGTATAGAATTAAAGAACTAGATCAACCAGTAACTCAGCAGTAAACATTACCTGATGCTTTATAAAGCAGCCAACCACCTGTCATCCCACCAAGTTTATCACATAACTGTTAAAAGATAACAGGATTAATTAATTTAGCTGCCATGACTGATCTACTGTATATGATCTGTTATTGCTATTTGTTGCTGCCGCATGTTTTGAGTTTGAACTCCATCAAGTTAATTCTTTATCGTCTATTTTTTATCTTAAAATCAATTTTATACACCATTATTTTCGTTTCTATAATGTGAATATATCCCCTATCGTATTCTACAACAAAAACAATCAGAGTGCCTTGTTATCACTAGATTTATTTTGATTTCCCGAGTCCGCTATTAGCTTATAGCCCGTTAGCATCACCAGCGTGGTTGCCGCTAATCTCGCTTACATTGCTAATACTCTATTCACACACATTACCATTGTTTTACTCACTGTTACTTGCATTAATGGCGGATGTGTGTCTACCTTTGAGTGCAGGTGAGGACAGAGCTGGAGGCCGTGGAGAAGCAGATCCGCGATCTGGTGGAGAGGCAGGCCCAGCTGAGAGAGCGGAGAGCCGCGCTGGAAACATCCCGGGCCGACGCTCACAAGTCCGGGGTAAGTATACAGTGCGCTGCTAACAGTCCCACCACCTCTACTTCGTGTGTTTCTCTGCACGAGCCACGTGCACCCAGGACGCGATCTTCCCAGATGTCCTTCATACCGGCCACCACGGACCCTGGGTGCACCTACAGCGAAAGACGTGAGCCAGGCCCCGGGCGACGACCTCTCCCCCTCCGCCACCTCGGGTTTTCGAGATCTCCACCCGGAACCGCTTCGCTCCCCTCCGCGAGACGGAACGCGACGCTGTGATTTTCGGAGACTCCATCGTCCTACCCTCGCTAAAGTTAAAGTGCACACCCACTGTTTTCCTGGTGTTCGTGTTCTCGATGTTTCTGCACAGAAATACATTTGGCAGAAGTTCCCACGCTGCCAGAAAATCTACTAAGGGAACCAGCCTCTCGAGGCTGGGCTCTGGTTTTATTAGAGGAGCCAGTTCGGTGTCCTGAAGCGGATGACCGGCAGGGAACAACCGACCTGACTGCTGTAGTTTCTTCACTTGAGGGGGCGAGCTCTCCAGTGCCGTACCGTTGCCGGGCGGCAGCTGGGATCTTTGCTCGTCGGAGCTCACTGAGCCCTGAAGCACCGAGGGTGGCAGGGGTATCAATGAACCTCCGTGAGGGCACT
>NW_015558605.1:654243-673655 GCF_001515605.1 Sinocyclocheilus anshuiensis | reverse complement strand
GACCTGACAATGGTAGGACCATTTAGCCGAGGTCCTCTTAGACAAAATAACGGTCCGCAGATCCGTTTTCGGTCTAGAAGACCCCGACTGAGAGCGTCGCCCCAACCACCGATCTTTCTGTGGAGGGGTGCGGTTTGCAACGCTCTGTTTTTTGAGATTGGCGATATGAGGAGCCAAACGATATTTTATTTTGGCTACTGCACGAGTCACACCTCATATGCGGACTGTGGTGGCGAGTCCACAGTCTCCTCTGTCTCGACACTCATCACATCCACCTCCTCGGAGGAAGATAGATAAAGCGTCTGGCTCTGTCTCTGGGGGGAAGAAATCGCAGCGCGGGCTTACGAACCCTGAGAGAGAGTGTGGTGTCATCTGCTGCTCATCTTAGGAACCACACTCAGTCTTGAGTTTTGATGCCAGGAGATACATTTTATTACATCATCAATGAAAATAAAACGGAGATGCTCTCTGCAGCGAAACATCTCCAGAATGATCATCTTGTCTTCTTTTCATACGGTTCTGACTTTAAGGCGTGGGGTATATATCCCATACAGTTTTCCATACATAGAATGGTTCCTTTGTGCATACAATTCTCCCTCGAGAGAAGCCCCCCCTAAGTCTTGTTATGGTAAAGAAAGAAAGCCCCCACTTATGTTTCCCAGATGTTTCTCATCTGAGGGACTGCAATTGGTCAGATTACAGTCTGTCAACTCGGCGGCCATTTCAGAGCCGTGAAATTTGACACCTTGTGGTGTCGTCTGCCGCTCGTCTGAGGAACCACACTCAGTCTTGAGTTTTGATGCCCGAAGATACATTTTATTATATCATCAATGAGAATAAAACGGAGATGCTCTCTGCAGCGAAACATCTCCAGAATGATCATCTTGTCTTCTTTTTATACTGTTCTGACTTTAAGGCGTAGGGTATATATTCCATACATAGAATGGTTCCTTTGTGCATACAATTCTCCCTAGAGAGAAAGCACCCCCTCTCTAGTCTTGTTATGGTAAAGGAAGAAAGCCCCCACCTATGTTTCTCCAGATGTTTCTAATCTTAGGTTTGTACATTATGCCACGTAGGCATTTTTACACACAGGCATATGGGATTATAATGGAAGAAGAACTGGATATTTAAATGACTATATTCATAATGATTATACCTGATTAATTCCTATTTGGATTAATAAAAATCTTCTACATTCCTCCCTTTGAGACTTAGTAAGTCTCACATTCGCTTAGTATTTTTTACCCAGAGTGCTACTTCATAATTCAGGCGTATTAGTTAACACTACTCAGTGACTAAATAAGTCACTTTGTTTTATTACCAATGACTAAATGATGCAGTATCACTCTGGTTTTGGAGCATCAGGACCAAACGTCTCCCCCCTCACTTGACTAGGAAGGGAGTAAAAGATCCAGTCTCCATAATTTCTTACTTCTATAGAAAACAATTTTATAAGCATGAGCTTCCAATTGGTTCAGTGCTTGCCTGTGGTTGTCACAGTTATGTATAAAGACATAAAAACACATTAAAAACATCACACATAGAATATCACAGGATTAGCATAGTTGATTTTTTCTTTCTTTCTTTCTTTCTTTCTTTCTTTCTTTCTTTCTTTCTTTCTTTCTTTTTTAAATTTTTTTCTTTCTCTTTCTGGATCGTATATCATTGTGCAATGAAATTCTGATTTTGGGTAGCTGTGCTTCAGGATTTTGTGCTTCATTATACTTTATCCACTTAATGACTGTCTGTCTCAATTAGTAAGTCTCACATTCGCTTAGTATTTTTTACCCAGAGTGCTACTTCATAATTCAGTTGTCTTAGTTAACACTACTCAGTGACTAAATAAGTCACTTTGTTTTATTACCAATGACTAAATGATGCAGTATCACTCTGGTTTTGGAGCATCAGGACCAAACGTCTCCCCCCTTACTCGACTAGGAAGGGAGTAAAAGATCCAGTCTCCATAATTTCTTACTTCTATAGAAAACAATGTTATAAGCATGAGCGTGCAGTTGGTTCAGCGCTTGCCTGTGGTTGTCACAGTTATGTATAAAGACATAAAAACACATTCAAAACATCACACATAGAATATCACAAGATTAGCATAGTTGATCTTCAGCCCAGATACTTTGCGCATCCTAGAGGGCCTCCCTTGGGCAGAAGATAGGCTAGCACTTATACCCAGGGTATTGTTCGACTAAATAAATCTCTCTGTTTTATTACCAATGACTAAATGATGCAGTATCACTCTGGTTTTGGAGCATCAGGACCAAACGTCTCCCCCCTTACTCGACTAGGAAGGGAGTAAAAGATCCAGTCTCCATAATTTCTTACTTCTATCGAAAACAATGTTATAAGCATGAGCGTGCAACTGGTTCAGCGTTTGCCTGTGGTTGTCACAGTTATGTATAAAGACATAAAAACACATTAAAAAAATCACACATAGAATATCACAGAATTAGCATAGTTGATCTTCAGTCCAGATACTTTGTGCATCCTAGAGGGCCTCCCTTGGGCAGAAGATAGGCTAGCACTTATTCCCAGGGTATTGTTTTCTTGTCTTTTTTGTTTTCTTTCCGTCATTTCCGTGGAGACAGCACCTGTGTCTAGCATCATGGGTGTGTTTTTTCCTTCTATATTAATTTGCATAATAGGCTCTTCATCAGCTTTCGTTTGTTAAATTGGAAGCTGACTCTCCCCTCTAGGATGCTCTGGGCACCCCTAATATCCTGGATTGGGACCTCCCCAAGAGGATTAGCGTAGTTTTCTTGTCTTTTTTTTCTTTTCTTTCCGTCATTTCCGTGGGAACTTTAGTACAGTGGTCCAGATGATGTCAGGTTGTGTTTCCCCCCACTTTGACTGCTGCTGGAGTAGCTCTCACCACTTCGTAGGGTCCCTTTTCTCCTGGGCTCATTCCATTTTCCTTTTTCCTGTAAATAGATAGCTCTATGTATGGCAGTTAATTTCTTCATATATGATCGAAGATCCATTTGTAATTGCTCTAGAGGCGGTTCTTTGTAGGAACCTCTACAATATAGCACAACATGGGTCGACCCGTAAGCATTTCATGCGATGTTAAGTGCGTGCTCCTGTTAGTTTGCATGCGATAGCTCATTAGTGCAAGAGGTATTGCATCGATCCAATTAAGTTTAGTACGTTCACATATTTTGTTAATTTTGGCCTTGATAGTTCCATTAACCCTTTCGACGCACCCTTGTGCCTGTTTTATTCTTAATTGTTTCAATACTTGTTTTACAGTTTTTAGTATAATGCCTACCCATTATCTGAACTTATTTCTGATGGTATTCCAAATCTAGGAATTAGTTCTCTTGTTATAAATGTAATTACTGTTCCTGCTCCCAGATCTGCTGATGGTACTGCCTCCACCCACCTGCTAAATCTGTCTATGATCACAAGCATGTATCTCTTTCCTTGTACTCGCTTTATCATATCCTCCTTCTGGATTCCCTTCAGTCTCTTGTTTCCACCTTTTCAGCTGTCTCTGGACATATGTGGTTGGATTCTCTGTGTCCTTTTTCTCTGTATGCAGTGACTGCCACACTGCTGGACGGAATGCATCAAAAACAATTCCATCCATATTATGAGAGTTCATTGCTTTGTTCAGGGTAGTTGTTTGAAGAATAGCATCCATCTTTGTCCCTCCTATTATTTTAGCCAGCAATGCTTTAATGTCCCTCACAGCCAAAAGTTTGCCCATAATTTCTTCTTCAAATACTCAAATCCATTTTCCAGCTTCCTCATGCAGATTTAGGAGGCGAGTGATATATGGCCTATTGGTGTCGCTATCCCTTTCCTTACATTGTATTTGGCACAAACTTCACATGTGGACAACAATTAATCCACCATTGCATATAAATAAAGAAACCAATATCCTTGCTTTTTAATTTTTCTTATCACTTCCCCCCTTGCGCAATGGTCAACACCATGCGCATCTGCAATAAGAATTTTCAACAGTGAAGTAGGTGCAACCATTTTTCCTTCATGTGTACGCCAGATCTCTTGTGAATCTTTTTTAGCTCCCCTTTGGTGCCACATTGCTGGCGGCATAGCATCAATCACAGCATGTCTAAACAATGTTGCCATTAATGGGTCTCCTTCTGGATTCCCTTCAGTCTCTTGCTTCCACCTTTTCAGCTGTCTCTGTACATATGTGGTTGGATTTTCTTTGTCCGTTTACTCTGCACGCAGTGCCTGCCACACTGCTGGACGGAATGCATCCAAAACAATTCCATCCATATTATGAGAGTTCATTGCTCTGTCCAGAGTAGTTGTTTGAAGAATTTCATCCATCTTTGTCCCTCCTATTATTTTAGCCAGCAACGCTTTAATGTCCCTCACAGCCAAAAGTTTGCCCATAGTTTCTTCTTCAAGTACTCAAATCCATTTTCCAGCTTCCCCTGAATTTATGGGAGGTGGGTGACCAGCCCCTCGAGGTCCTGTGGGGCCCAGGGGACTTATTGTCCCTTCGCACCCTTGCTTAAAATTGGGAGTTGTGCAGCCAGTGATCTGAGTGCCCCTTTTCTTTGCCCTGTTCCCATTTTCCGCTATCAAATAACTCCTTTCCTTCATTTACCTCCTCTGTACTTTCAAACAACTTACTTCTGCCTCTTTTCAATCGATTTACTTCTTGTATCTTTTTCTGATTCTGGCCCTTCTGGTACTGGTATATGGCCTATTGGTGTCGCTATCCCTTTCCTTACATTGTATTTGGCACAAACTTCACATGTGGACAAAAATTCATCCACCATTGCATATTAATAAGGAGACCAATATCCTTGCTTTTTAATTTTTCTTATCACTTCCCCCCTTGCGCAATGGTCAACACCATGCGCATCTGCAATAAGAATTTTCAACAGTGAAGTAGGTGCAACCATTTTTCCTTCATGTGTACGCCAGATCTCTTGTGAATCTTTTTTAGCTCCCCTTTGGTGCCACATTGGTTGTTCATAGGGGCCTGCTTGTTGTTGAATTCGAATTATATCCTTTAATTGAGGTTGAGGTTCGATAAGTACTACAGGTGCTAATACTGCTACTTGACACCCTGAAGCTTTTTTAGCTTCTATGTCAGCTGCATTGTTTCCCTTAATGACATAATCTTTTCCTTTCCTTCATGTGTACGCCAGATCTCTTGTGAGTCTTTTTTAGCTCCCCTTTGGTGCCACATTGATTGCTCATAGGGGCCTGCTTGTTTTTGAATTCGAATTATATCCTCTAATTGAGGTTGAGGTATGATAAGTACTACAGGTGCTAATACTGCTACTTGACACCCTGAAGCTTTTTCAGCTTCTATATTTGCTGCATTTTTTCCCTTTATATCATCAATAACATAATCATTTCCCTTCTTGTGTGCTTGACGTTTTATTATTGCTAGTCTTTTTGGAAGCATAGCAGAAATTAATCGCCCTATTTTGTTCTATTTTATTTATTTATTTATTACTGTTATATATATATATATATATTTATTTTTATTATTTTTTATCTCTTTCTGGATCATATATCATTGTGCAATGAAATCTGGGAGACGAGTGACCAGCCCCTCGAGGTCCTGTGGGGCCCAGGGGACTTATTGTCCCTTCGCACCCTTGCTTAAAATTGGGAGTTGTGCAGCCAGTGATCTGAGTGCCCCTTTTCTTTGCCCTGTTCCCATTTTCCGCTATCAAATAACTCCTTTCCTTCATTTACCTCCTCTGTACTTTCAAACAACTTACTTCTGCCTCTTTTCAATCGATTTACTTCTTGTATCTTTTTCTGATTCTTTAATTTTCTCTTCTATTTCTTCTAACACTTCCTCAAATTTTGTTTTATTTTGGTTTGTTTTCATCTTCTCTAACGCTATTAAAACTGTCTATAACAATCCATCTGTAAATATCCTTTACTTTCTTTTCTCTCTTGCCTCTTTGTTTTCACAGCTGGTTCCTTTTTTTTTTTTTTCTTTTTTCTCCCAGCTTTACTGGTCCTTACATTTGCCTTTCTCCAGTTGAATTTCTATTGTTCCCTTGAGGATTGTGACCTCTCCCTCTGTGTGCAAATAGGGGGGCGGCTCAAAAAACAATCTTTCCTTTTTCTTCGTATTTTTTGTCTGCCTCTTTTAATATTTTTCTTGCCTATTTTATATTTATTAATATGTCCTCCCCTTCCTTTTTACTCTTACTGGATTTGCTGATTTTATTAATCCTATATCTATGTTGAGACCATAGTTCAGTTGGTACCTGTCGCTGCCTTTCCTTATATAACTCTCATTTTGGTTTATTATTTCGGATGTTGTAGACATCTGTGTCATTTTCTTTTTGCCGATAACTACTTCTTGAGGAATTCCCAGCAAACTGGTTGCACACAAAACTTTGATATAATTTTTGTCAGCTGTATGAAAAATAAATGGATGTTCTGTTGGTTCCCACTTGCTTTGTTCTGCCTTTTTCATCATTGGTCCTAAATCTTTTGTTTCCCAATTTTTTCCTACATATACTGCAATATGTGGGACCAAATTAGTTTCACTGAACCATTTTTGAACAAATTCACCTTCTGGTATATTTAAAGCTGCTCCCTGTTTACCTATTATGATTTACTGGGAGACCATCTCAATTTGCTGTCCCTTTGTTTCTTCCTGTCATTTTTGTTTGATATCTTGTTTATTAACTCTTTACACAGTGGTTATTTTAATCCTAATATTTCCACTGGAGTGACTGTTTATTCAGGCAAGGCTTTATTCTTTCATTCTTCGACCCTTTATCTAGAGGGTCATTCACTCATTATTTTGTCCCTCTATATTAAATCAGGGCTCATGATTTATTCATCCCTCTTGAGTGCGTCACGAGCTGCGTCCCTCCACGCCAAGCCACATTTAAGTGATGGACCAAGAGGGTGCGCAGCTCTTAACCACCCAATACGGAATTTCTTTATTTTCTCATACATTCACCATCACTCATACGGACATGCACACGGACACAGACACAGTTTCAGTCTCATACAACAAAACACTACACTCTTCCTCGAGTGACCTGCAGGGCTCTCGCTCTTTTACTGATTAATCTCCCTCAACTCAGGAATTGTTGCCTTTGCGTTCAGCCCTCTGTACTATTCCTCTCTTACAGCGCGGTATCCAAAGGACTGTGCGCGCTTTTCTATACTACATCTGCTTCATTGCTGCTGTCCTTTTAGGTCAGTCTACAACAAACACAGACCATTACACGTAATGTATTTCTGCCTACACCATCTAGTTTCAATTTAGGTCACCTATCAAGGCCTTCCTAATATTAAACCAAATCTGTGCATGCAGTTATTTCTTCTGGCATCAAAACCCCTTTTATTTTATTTTAGTTATTTATTTATTTTTAATTCTGGAAGAGCAGATTTTAAGTGTCCTTACCACTAAGAGCAGACCAGCAAACAACACAAACTAATTATATAAGCAAAATTGCTTACCTATTCGGTGGCCACCGTTGTCGTGTGTTGCTCGCCAAAAGCCAGCCAAAAGTGGCCGTCCACTCCTCTGCTCTTTGCCAGTCCCTTCGTGGTCGCCAATTTGTGGTGTCGTCTGCTGCTCATACTCCACCAAGCTACTATTATAAGCATGAGCCCCGTCAGACTGGTCATGGCGGCGGTGTTGCAACAATATATAGTGATATTCTCAATGTTACTCAGAAGACAGGATACAGGTTTAAATATTAATGCTTAATGTTACACTGTCAGATATGCAAAATAAATCTGTCGTATCTCTTGCTCTGGCTACTGTGTATAGACCACCAGGGCCGTATACAGATTTCCTAAAAGAATTTGCAGATTTCCTCTCAGATTGGTTACTGTTGATAAAGCGCGAATTGTCGGAGATTTTAACATTCACATTAATAATACAAATGATCCATTAAACTTTTTGAGTCAAGCAAAACGTCACCGGCCCAATCATCGTTTTAATCAATCTAAATGCTGATTTCATTCATTAACCTCAACTGGTTGGTCTATTTCTGAGTCGTATTGAGACTCTGGTTTGGGGGTCCTCTCCCTGAACCGGAACCTTCTGTGGCCCGTCTGTGGCATTCTAACTGGGGTCGAAAGTCCTTTCTCTCTTTCTGCTATTAACTCCACATAGTCTGAATCTGACTGATCCTCGTCACTGGAAGTACTAGAAGAACTATTTCTTTCTGCCCCTGCATCAGAATAGTATTCATCGTTGCTGCCTACACTGTCCCTGATTATTCTTTCTAATGCTGCTTTGTTTATCAGGTCTTTCTGTGCTACAATTGCTCTCTTTGCTCTCTGAGTCAGTGTGGTGTCCGCGAAGATTTCTATAGAGTCTCCTCCATTAAGTAAACACCATACTTGACCACAGGTTATACTGGGTGCGTACTCTTCGTCCCACGTGTCCCTTCGATCTAAAAGGGTCTCTCTTTTCCTACGTTTTGCAGGTGTTGGTTTGTATGACCCTTTTCCTAGTCTAAATGTATCATAACTCTTACAGAGCTTCAGTTTAGGAAAGGGGTTGTCTACTTGGTCTCTTTTCTCTCGAGAAGCTCCTACCTGCTTTAACACCGGCCAGTTAGGATCTGGTTCGTGTTCTAGGGCTTCTGCCCTGAGTTCAGTCGATTGTTGTCTCGTGCCTATTCCCTGATCTAACCTTCCTTCTCTGGCCGCTTCATCTTGATTCACCCTTTGCATTATATTCTTCAACACCGCGGCATTTGGGTGAAAGACTATCCATGTTTTAGGCCAGTCAGTACGGTCAGTTTTTCTTAACAGTGCTGTTACGAGGGATGTCCCCATTTTGGTTTCACTAAAACCATACACCCCTCCTGATATTATGGACATAGCCACTGTGCGATATTTATTTTCTCTAGCAGATGCACAGATTTGATCTATTAACCCTCTGGGGTCTGAGGGTGTTTTGGGGCCCTGGAGAAGTTTTGACATGCCCTGACATTAGTTTTTTTTCCAGGTTCGTGTTCTAGGGCTTCTGCCCTGAGTTCAGTCGATTGTTGTCTCGTGCCTATTCCCTGATCTAACCTTCCTTCTCTGGCCGCTTCATCTTGATTCACCCTTTGCATTATATTCTTCAACACCGCGGCATTTGGGTGAAAGACTATCCATGTTTTAGGCCAGTCAGTACGGTCAGTTTTTCTTAACAGTGCTGTTACGAGGGATGTCCCCATTTTGGTTTCACTAAAACCATACACCCCTCCTGATATTATGGACATAGCCACTGTGCGATATTTATTTTCTCTAGCAGATGCACAGATTTGATCTATTAACCCTCTGGGGTCTGAGGGTGTTTCGGGGCCCTGGAGAAGTTTTGACATGCCCTGACATTAGTTTTTTTTTCCAATATCTTAAAAAAATATATGAATGGCTAAAGGTAAAAATGTAAAATATGTGAAAAATAATGTGTTTTTCGAACAACCTTATTATGAGAGCCTGTTCTAGTTCTAGCCCCAGAGACATTTTAGATGTGCATCTTTGCTAATCTTTTAACAAACTACACTAAAAATAGCCTCAAAGCTAAAGATGTGAACTAACAATCACAAAAATCCAATTTTTGATTTCATATGGTCTTTGATTTAATTATTACTAGCGGTGTGTTTACACTTCTGCTTTTCTTTCTTTTTTTTTTTTTACTTGAGCTGGTGCAAATGTTTTGATTGACCTGTACATGGTGAACTGAAGATGGTAAAGCTGAGATTTATTCCTGTTGTTTCTCACAACATTATAGTAGAAATAAAACATTCAGCTAAAACGATGAGTCAGGCAAATCTATGAAGACCAGCGGATGTAAGGAGAAAATACTGTGCTGAATGTGCAAACTATTTGCATTTAAACCAATACTTTTTCTACTTTTAATAGACAATATAATGTACATCCCACAAATATGATCCTGTGGGAGCTCTCCATGTCCCTGTGATACAACCGATGAGCTTGCAAAATGATCTCAAGATAAAACACATGACTGCATGAGCAGCAGTGGAATATGGATTAAATCTTAAATTACCATTTCCTGAACTCCGCTGACCCACTTCCTCCAATCCCAACATGAGACACACAGTGATTATGAATCATTATGGAGCCTCTGAAGACCACGAGGGCTGTTAATCTTTGTGTCTGACTGCAAAAGCAAATTAATTAAAGAAAAATGTTCTTCCACCAGCCTCAAAATGATTTGTCATTGAATGCAGTTTATGAGGCAATTTTAGAAAATTTGCTTTTGTCCAATATTCTAATTTACTGTGTGATAACAGGTGCTGGTTGTAAATCGATTGTATTTACAGTGTTCTGATGGTGGAATTAATTGAAGATAATACGAGAGCGTGTGCTGACGTTGCTGAAAGATGCTACTGGTTCAGGTTTATTATTCCATTATGTTACATGAAAATATTATATTAATATTAATATATTTATATAAGGTACAGTAAAAAAAATAAAAAATGGTCACATTATATTATTTATTGTCTAACCCCCTGTACATGTTTACATCATTGTTGTTCATTTGTCAAGGCCATAAAACACATACAGAATATTTGTTCACAAGACTTTTGAGAACTGGATGAGGTAGACTAGAGTTTTTGCTACAGAATGATGTGAAAAGGATCCTGTTCACTCCTTCACAGAAAACAATATATTGATTTAACATTTGTAAAACAGGATTTCTGATAGAATGCCCGTTTGCAAGGGAGTGACAATGGCCATGAATATTTAGTGATTCACAACTGAGAGACAAAGGGCCTCTCATAATGGGTCATCAATATGAAAGTGACTGAGGCAGGTTCAATTAGTGTCCAGTGGCTGTGAACAGTGAGAGATCTTAAGGCAGGTGCAGCGTGCACATCATAACGGATTAAAACAGTTGAATAAAATATAAGGTAAGGTGGCAAATAGGTAAAAAATTATATGTTGATGTGTGTATGTCTCTTTGTTGATGTGTGAGTGATGTTGAGGCAGGTGAAAAGAGTCCTCTGCTGCCATCGACTGGTTATAATGGTAATATTATGTCACTTTCATTTTAAAAGTGCCTGTTTTCCACCAGAAATCTCCACTAAAGGCACATTTTCCATGTTAACCCTATTAAGCATGCCTACACACAGGCACACATACACTTTTTTGTTGTACATATAGATATTTTAACCCTCTGGGATCTGAGGGGTTTTGGGGCCCTGGAGAGGTTTTGACATGCCCTGACATTTGAATTTTTTTCAATATCTTAAACATATAAATGGCTAACGTCTGATTACACTGTAATCAGCACAAACTGGGCTACAATAATATGTGAGCAGCATGAAAGTACATGTTTGTGTTTTTGAGAAAACAATGTTTATGCGTGGTTAGTGGAAAACTAAATTTTTTAAGTCACTGAAATAAGGCCATAAAACACATACAGAATATTTGTTCACAAGACTTTTGAGAACTGGATGAGGTAGACTAGAGTTTTTGCTACAGAATGATGTGAAAAGGATCCTGTTCACTCCTTCACAGAAAACAATATATTGATTTAACATTTGTAAAACAGGATTTCTGATAGAATGCCCGTTTGCAAGGGAGTGACAATGGCCATGAATATTTAGTGATTCACAACTGAGAGACAAAGGGCCTCTCATAATGGGTCATCAATATGAAAGTGACTGAGGCAGGTAAGAAAGAGTGTGAGGAGAGTAAAATAATGTGGGTTTTTGATTATAATTTGTATTTTATTTACAACACAGTATAATAAAAAATATATACAGTGAAGGTCAAGGACACATGATTGAACTTACTGATCTGAACACTGAGACTTGAGCAGTAACACACCTTTCTGCCAAACATTCATTCATAGTGTTAACACTCACACTTCTTTTCTATCTTGTGGTTTTATGTTATAAAAAATTAAACAAACATCCTGGCGTTGTCAGACATTTAGACAATGAAATAACACATATTTCAAAATGTTTCACTTGATTTCATTCATGTAGTCAGGAATTATATTTTGGGAAAAGTCTAGTAAAATGTGTACAAGTTATGTCACAATAACAACAGATGCAAGTGCTCTTAGACTACTCATCAGAGTGATATCCTCCACTGGATCTAGCTGCGTGACGCACGCGCGTCTCACTTGGATGTTTAGAATCTGAAAAGCCGCGATCGGCGCGTGACCACATTACATATAATGAGTTGAGACGGGAGAACTGGACATCGCGTTAGTTTAATACGGATTACTTTAACAGAGAATATTTGTTTGGACGTGACTTACTTCATTTAAAAGTAGACATTTCAAGCTTTCTATACATATATTTCTCATATCTTTGAGGCAAGTATTCGCGGAGATTCATGTTGTTTTATTTACGTATCTGTGAAGAGAGGTCACAGAGACAGAGACGGCAGAGAACGCACCCTGTTTATTTTCTTTATTTTACAAAAGCACATTGTTTTGTTGTTATTATGACTATACGCAAATAAAAGTAGACCCTTTGCAGTTTCAAACGATACCTTATTCTTATCTGTACGATCAAAACTGACGGAGTATTTTTAGTTCTTTTCGCGGTCATAAAGGAAATACGAGACAGACCGCACTGGTGCGGGCTTCGACCCCAGGAGGTTAATGTGTCCAAGGTCAAAATAGCTTTTAATTCTTCTAATTCGTGGCCTCTGCTTTTTTCGTGCCCAATGGCATGTATTACTGGTTTGCCATTTGGCCCTCCTATTTTCTGTAGGATTATATCTCCCGTTCTAGGGGGGTTCTTTCTACGTTCTATCAGTCCATCTGATTCTTCTTGAAATTTTTGTCCTGCCCGTTCTCTAAGGGCTGCAGCCACCCCCGCCCCATGGCTGAGAAATTTATTGGCAGCATTTACCAAAACACAAGCTTCCTCCTCCTGCTCTAAACACCCTTTTTTAAGATAATAAAAATGTTTCCCTTTCCAAAATAAATCCTGAGTGGCTCTTCGTCCTCTGACGAAAATTCATCACTTGGGCTATTGTGGCCCCCCCCCCCTTTCGTTAACTTTCGAAACCGTTTTTTTTTTTTTTGACTAACTCACCCTGTTCTGAGGGTCTCTGAATCTCTGTCTTTTCTCTTTTTACAGGTCTTCTCTAGCCTGCTCACACTTTCACTTCAGTTCCTCTGAACTGCTTTCTATGGCTGTGGGTATATGGGGTCTTTTTTCTGCTTATCTCTCTATTATCCCTAAAGTTTTTCTCCCTTTGTACTCAACCCTCACACATTGGGCGCCATGTTGTATTTTTATACTGCCTCATTATCTAAACACTCTGACACACATCTCTACAATCCCAAATAGCCAATTCCAAATCAAAGGATTTGTCCTTCAGATTTGGTATGTGGTCAGCCGTCTAGAAACCCTGTGCGGTGTCCTTCCAGCATCAATCAGGTCCGGTCCTCTTGAGGCTTGTCTGAGATAAGTATTTAGGTTCAGATAATAGTGTTATGAATAAAATAATTTACTCTTGAGATTTTGTTTAAGAGAGGTTTAAACGCATCACCATTTGAAATGGTTTCGCTTTAATAAACAAATTCAGAATAAGAAATCAACACAACATAACAGCGAGATGTCTTCACCCCGAGGTGTGGTGCCGTTCTGTTCCAAGTTTTTCAATATATACTGTAGTTCTGCCTTGGCTACACAGTATTGCTTCACAACAAAGAATTTCCATATATGAACATACAAAACAAGATTAACACACACCCACTAAGTTTTAACTCTGCAGCAAGCTCTTGGTTACTTAAACACAGGATATATGCAGGTTGCAATTGCAAAGGCTTTCATTTTGCAAATGCAACACCTAAACTACTTGCAAAGCGAGACACATACATTAAATCATATTTTTCTATAACCATTGTTAGCCACAAGCCAGAGACACCTATTCTCTTTCTGGCTTTGACAGGAGGTCTGTTAAGCAGTGCTATTTTCAGAGACGGCATTGGGGCCCTGGATGGCAAGAGCCTCAATCTCGTCTAACAAATCTCATCAATCACGTCTTCCCATCTCAAAATAAAATCTACTACACACAGTCATCTCTTTTAACATTTTCATTAATTTATTATTTATTCTTTCTTGTTGTCTAATTAATCTTATCATTCCTCTTATTTTAAAAGTGACCTCCTGATGCTCCCGGTTCTTCTTTCTTCATTTTTCCGTCTTTTGTTTCTTGACATCTTTGTCCCATTTTCTTTGTAAACCTTGTACATGTAAATCATCCAAATGAATTTCTAGTTTACCTGGTTCTTTGTTTAGGCTTCCTGTTGGGGATCGGTCTGGGGAGTGCACCATATTTATTGGGTCCACTGACCCAACAACTAACATAGGCTGAAGTAGAATATTAAAACAAATCCTATGTTTAGTTGTATTCGTTAATAACAGCAATAGTCTACACCTCAAAATAGTTTTTCTTATGCGATTAGTTACACAATCAAAAGTTAAGTCCAACAATTTAAAGGATTGGAAATAATAATAATAATAGAGCTTTAAGCATGCTTTATAATAGAAATACATTTATCTTAAAAATAACTTTCACTGAAAGATGCTGCTTTTAAATGACGAGTCAGACGACAGACCTTGACAGAAGCTCCAACCTTTCAATCTTTCCGGTGACATCTAGAAAAGAAATATTACTGGGTGTTTAGCCTGATTTTAAAGTATGTCTTAATATTTAGTTATTTTATTCTCTCTTACCCATCAGAGTGGTTCTGCTGGTTTGTGAAAGTGAACGTTCCACTGATCCCTTTAGCTCAGATTCAAGGGTCTTGCATATATGCTCCTTTCGAAAGAAACAACAGAAAACACATAGTCAAGGTATAGAAAAAGAAGAGCGTTTTTGTGTTGCTCGTAAGTATGTTCAGAAAGAAGCAGCAAATATGTTTAAACAATATTGAGAAATACCTTTAAATCCTTGAACTGATTCAGAACTTCCATTTTTGCATCTTTGAACATGCTGGGTTTTAACAATTCAATTGTTTCCGTTATTTTATCCTCCCTCTTCTCCATTGCTTTTACTCCTGTCAACTTTGCAGCTTCTGTAATAGGTAACATTTAATATTCTGTTAATATTTAATATTCTTTACCACAGGCAATACAAACATAGAATGTCTCTGAGAGAAAAACTGTCATTAGTTATATAAGGACAAAAATGTGGTTTCATCTGTGGTCTTAAAACTAACAGGTTTGTGCAACCTCAGGTGGGCAACAGTTAAACTGCAATTAGTGTGTGTTGTTTTAAAAGCTTCCTTACGCTCATAGCCAGCAGTCATTCGATTCTGAATTGTTTTTTGGATTGATGAGTAGATTTCCTTCTTTCTCGCAACAACTTCTCTTTTGAGCAATGCCTTCACTTTGGTTTCCTTATCAGGAGGTTAACACAGATAATTATTCATATACATATTATTATTATTATGTACTAAATATATCAGTAAGTAGAAATGCCATGGTCATTGTTGTTGAAATTAAAATAATTCACACTAGGTATAAAACAGTATCCCATTTTAGTAGGAAAAAACAACACATCACATCTCACTCTTTTAGAGGAAATAGAGCTTTTCTGCTTTCAGAAGGCCTTTGCATTTTGACACTTGAAACTTGACAATGATATTTTTTGAGACAATGAAAAAGATTTATAAAGATAACAAATTCTGTTGCTTGCACATTAGTAATCATTCATTGGAATAGAGTTACCTGTAGATAGATAGGTATAAATGAAAGTAAGCATAAAATAAAAGACAACTATAATAAAGACAACTCGCCTCTGTTTTGATGAAGTTTTCCATGTGGTATAGCATGGAAGATGGGGAGTAAGCAGTGCCACTTTGGATGATACTGAATTCATCAATCTGTTCCTGCACTGATTTTCCGGTTTTGTTATTGCCATCAACACTGTAGTAATGAAGAAAAAAAGAATTTAAATAACACAAGACCAAATGGGTACTAATAGGTCATCCTAGACCAGCGGTTCTCAATTTCAGTCCTTGCACCCACCTTTATATATATATACATACATACATACAAGGGATGTAACGATATTATCAATATCGTGATATCACGTTAGCAAAACCGTCTCGATATTATCGTGGTCACATGACGATATAATACGATAGGTCTTCTGGGCAAAAATTTCGTTTTTAAAATATTTTATAACTTATTATTCTAACATAAAAGGTCTTTAAAGTTGTTTTGGGCCATTATGCTTTGGCACAGTATCTGTCAAATGAACTAAAACCGAAAGGACAATATGGCTTAATCTCTTAAAGTCTGTTTTCGCTGCGCACTTCGGCTTAGTTCACAGTGAATGAATGCAGTGAACTCGTTTATTTCATGTGCTGTGAGTTTAGCATGCATCTGGGAACGCAACAGCCACCAGTTAGACTTTATTTTCACAGCAGATGACTTGTAGTATAATGCATTTTTGTAAGCATATTTTCACTGAAGCTGGAGTTTCTTTCAAAATAAAAGCTTTAAAGTGCAGAATGAATTGCTGACAGCTAGTGGTTTAAATACAGTCCAAATTCAAAGTATCTCTTTCAAGTGTAGAAATTAGGAAAGAAGTATTGTAATGTCCCTACTGTAGTGTAAAGCGAAAAAAAAAAAAGAAGGAAATATTCATTCGTTTTACAATATATGTCTATTACTGTCATTTTTGTCATTATTATTACTATATTCTAATTTGTTTGGCATCCTAAAACACCAGTGTGAATGTAATTTAGACTGAGCCAGTATATCACAAATAAAAAGAGGGTCGAGTCCTCAGGTGCTTTACTTACTTTTTTCGGACTTAAGTTTTCTTAGTTAAGAACATGGGTTGGCGCTCTTATCAAAGTGCATTAGATAGAATAACTTAACTTTAAAATGTAAAAAATGTTCATTTTTTCCAATTCTTCATTTGCCTTTTTTTTTTTTAAATATTGATTTAAATATTGCAATATTGTATCGTGGACTTCATATCGTGATATTATCTTATTGTGAGATTTTGATATCGTTACATCCATATATATATATATATATATATATATATATATGTGTGTGTGTGTGTGTGTGTGTGACCCTGGACCACAAAACCAGTCATAAGGGTCAATTTTTTTAAAATTGAGATTTATTCATCTGAGGGTGCAAAAAATTAAAATATTGAGAAAATCGCCTTTAAAGTTGTCCAAATTAAGTTCTTAGCGATGCATATTACTAATCAAAAAATTTGGTTTTGATATATTTACGGTAGGAAATTTACAGAATATCTTAATGTAACATGAACTTTACTTAATATCCTAATGAGTTTTGGCATAAAAGAAAAATTGATAATTTTGACCTATACGATGTATTGTTGGCTATTACTACAAATATACCTGTGCTACTTATGACTGCTTTTGTGCTCCAGGGTCACATATATACCACTAGCTGATGTAGATGTGCTTATATATTTCAATACACTGCTCATCTAACACTCTAAATTGTTTTATTTTTATCAACTGAAGGTATAGTGGATAGGGAATGACAGCAGAACATACGGAAAAATTAAATTAAAATTCTCATCGATGTCGTCGTGCATGTGTTTGGCCAAGCACATGTTTAGATCTAGGGGTCCATCCCAGTTCTTTGGCCAATAGTATCCTTTGTTCTTGTACAATGCTTGAAGGGTTTTATGGAATCCCCTTTTATCTACAGGTGCAACCTGATTCAGAAAGCACAAATATCACTGCAGTTAGAAAGCCCACAAAATGGCTTTTCAGACATTTCAACATTTCACAGACAACAGGATCACACTTACAGATGCAATCATGGAGTTTTTGGTGTCAACACACAGTTCCACTGATTCCTTCACTCCTTTTGAGAGACATTGATCCAAAATCGTATAAAGTAAATCAAACTGACAATCCAACTCCTTCAGTGCCTTTTCTAGGTTCTTCTGCAAAGCTTTATGGACTTCAGCTTTTTTCTCCACCTAAAACAGAAAGCAGTGTAGCAGTAAATTTCTCAATAAACCTATTGGCTGATTTTTAGAAGACAAGTGAAATATCATTAATTCTGACCATTTTTTCATCTGTATCTAGTTGGACACTTTGAATGAAGGACAAAACTCCCTTTGCTTCATTGACATAATCTCTGGTCAGTTCTCGGTTAATTCTCCTGTTAGTGTTCTTCAGAACGTCCTGCAGCTTTGGAATTTCTACAGATTATTGGCAAAATGTCAATATTTAAATGAGCAGGAGTAATAATGGTGCGTTCAAGTCATGTCGGATAGATCGTATTTACGAGTTGAACGCACATGAACAAAGTCGTTATTACGAGTGGGAAACTCTAAATTTTCTTTAAGCCCCGAGTTTCCGAGTTGGGGGCGTGTCAATGAGAAACATGGCAGAATCGATGGATGCAACGTCTGTAGTTGACGGTACATTTTAGTTTAAATTGATAGTTTAGTTGTCCTATAAACTTAAATTGGTCATGTTCTTGTTACGCAGCTGAAATCCAAAACCCTGTTGTATTTTCTTGTAATTTATTAAAAGAAGGTACACCGCCATCTTGTGCCGACTAAACTGACTAAACTGACGTCGTAATTACGACTTGTCAACTCGTAAGTACGAACGTCCCAGGAGGACTTGAACGCAGCATAAGACACATAAACTTTTCAAAACAAAATTTCACTTGATTACCTGTTTCAACAGGTTCCAGATGTGGATTTTTATCTAAGTATGCCCTGGAGCTGACAGTGAAAACATCAGTAATGAATCTGGCTTTTGATTTCTGAATAAGAATATGAATAAGCATAAGAATATGAATATGAATATGAATAAGCATAAGAATAAGAATAATGTTTCAGTTCACATATATACCGTGATTTCAAGATTTTCAAACTTCTTTTTCACAATTTCCTTTGCACGGTTGTTCCTATGAATTATGCACCCTGTTTTAGGGTTCTGAAAAAAGGGGGGAGGGGGTGATACGAATCAGATGAAGTGCCTATAAGTGATATTTGATTCAGTGGATGATAGTGAGCAAGATTATTACATATGTATTAGGCAGTAAGTCAGATCAGGCATGTCTATATTTTGTAGAGCAATCCATTGTTAATTATTAGGAAAACTTCTAGCCTTTTAAAACACATTGAAATTAACTTAAAATCTGCATATTTTATTCAGGAGGATTTTGATTTTTTAAATCAAAATAATTAGGGATGCACTGATACCGATACTGAGCTCCTGTACTCGTACTCGTACTCGTACTCGTTAAAATGCCCCGATACCAAACGCCGATACCACACAGCATGTGTTAAGTGCCATATTCAGACAACGAAACACCGACAACAGAACAACAGACAGCAGAATGGAATTATTAGAGATTAAGGATGTCTACGAAGTATATGTATGCAACGAATATAATGTTAAACATTCAGTATTAACGCCTGTATAGCTGATGTGCGCGAGCTGATAAACAAAGCAC
>NW_015558605.1:650072-653826 GCF_001515605.1 Sinocyclocheilus anshuiensis | reverse complement strand
AACCAAAAATTATTCAGAGACCAGATATAATTTTTTATATTTTTTTACTAGTGGGTGCAGGACACTATTGTTACAGAGGAGGCTTCCGTACCGCCTCCTCCTCACCACCAGAGGGAACTCTCTCCTGAATATTGACTTTATCCATTCGGACTCTAGTTCCCATCATGCCTCATACCTGGGACTGATTGCACGCACACACCTGCATCTAATCACACACACACACACATTTAAGCCAAACACTCACATCAGCTCACTGCGAAGTCTTGAATTGCCCCGGCTGTCACTACTGAGCGTTTACCCTGTATCTTGCCTTCTCGTTTGACCTTGGACTGTTCATCGTACTCTGATTCTGTCTCTGCCTGCCCTGACTTGGATTGTGCTACCACTGTGATTGTCTGCCGCCTGCCTCGACCTCCTGCCCGTCCCACGTTCTGTCTCAGCCTAAGCCTCCGCTGTTGTATTTACTGGTGATTGACCCTGTCTTGTCTGTGTACACAATAAACGCTGCAAATGGATCCCGACTCTGCTGATGATTCGCAACAACTATAGTTCATTTATATAAGTGAGGATAGCAAAATAAAGTAAACTGTGACAAATTATACCCAAAAATTCTTCATACAGTGGACTACCACCAACTAACATTATACATACCCTTTTGGTTTCTGTACCCAATATTTTAAAAATTTACAAATGCAATAAAAATATTGGTATCGGTACTCGGTATCGGCAAGTACCAAAAATAAAAGTATCGTATCGGGCGAGTACTGGTAAAAGTGGTATCGGTGCATCCCTAAAAATAAATCATAAGTGGCAGACAGCAAATGCCTCACTGAAGTTTTAGAAGACTGCATTAGAATAATACAGAAAAAAAAAATCACATATTTGCTTGTAAATTTACCAAACCTTGTCTAAAGAAATTTGGTCTCCAGAGTGGTGTAAAGATCTAAAATAAATAGATAAAATACATTAAATAATTTCAAAAAAGTAAAAACAATACTTCGAATATGTTCATATTTTAGTATGTTGTAAGAAATGCGGATTATTGACAAGGATCTCTTTATTCTAACCCTAGATATTCTTTCGGATCAATGTCATCGGTTCTGGTACAGATGAAGTCAATGTTTCTGCACTCTCCTCCTGGTCCCAGGTCTTGAATGCAGTGCTGTATTATACCCCAGGGGTCTCTGTCATCAATAGCTCGATTGATGTTACTTACAATCCACACAGAAGAGCACTCTCTCAGTTTCTATGGAATTAGAAAGATAAAAACGGAGTAAAATATACCTGGCAAACCTGTAGTATTGCTTTAAACTGCACATTTGCTTATGTTGAATTTTATATGTATTCCACTGTTAAAGAAATTCTTCACCCAAATATGAAAATTTTGCTATCCAATACCATCATCCTCGTGACTCAACAGAATAATTTGTTCATTATGTGAATGCCACAAGCCAAGGTGAGCTAAGGCAGTTTTTTTTGCACATAATGACTTATAAAGTCAAATAAAGATTTATAATATAGTGCCTTTTGAGACATATTTATGATACTTTTACTGTATGCCTTTAAGGTTTCAGTCCTCATTCATTATAACTGTATGAAAAAGACCTGTCAGTACAGTTATTCTTTAAAATCCAACTTTTGTATTTGACTGAAGAAAGGAACTCATACTGGTTTGGAATTACATGAGTGAATTTTCATATTTGAAGTTTTTTTTCAATATTTCATAGTTTTTAAAGAGTGCAGCGTTTACCGTTTTCCACAGGTCATCTCTAATTTTGTTGCAGTCTCCAGTCCCAGGAAGATCAACAAGCACAATGTGTTCCAGGAGTTCACCACAGTTTGGTATCTTGATTGTCACACTTTTCACAAGAGGCCAGTACCAGTCATTGTGTTGTATGTAACGTGCAACAGCACTGGTAAATTCCTGGGAGACCTGTTCAAGTAAATAACACTGATTTAAATGTCCTTTCTTTAAACAGAAAGTCAGAAAACATTTATATTTATCATATTTGGGCATTTTTAAAGTGTATATATGAAAATAGGGGAGGCTGGGGCTAGATATCAGCAGTGTTAAAAGGTTGTTAAAACTCCAATCAAACAAACGTGTGTCTTCTATAATGGCGTTTTTACGTTGCTATAAAACATCTAAATCATATCTCTCTTAAATGTGATTAATCCTTGTGAATGTTGTCCTCCACACGGTATTATCATATTTTTACTACGGCTGTAGTATTAACAAGTGAACAGAATACATTCAGAGCAGAGTGTACTATATAATGAAGACAGACTTTAACCAAAAACCTGTTTTTGTCTTTTCTGGAAGGTGTCAGTTTTTTGGGGGGAAATATTTTCACACTGAGAAGTGTATTTAATAAAAAAAACTAAATAAATTATTAAAAAAGATGTATATATTTTAGTTGGGTTCTGGTTAGTTATTTGCTAAAACAATAGTTTGGAATTTTTTTTTTATTATACAGCTTACATTTTTGCCCATTTATGAATTGTTTTTTCATAAGTTTTGAAATTTTGCACAAAAGTATATAATAGGGTTCCAGTCCCCTCATACCTACCTCTATAGTATAATAAAAGGCTTAGTTATAACTGTATGTTTTTTCTTGGACAATATCGGTGTAAATGTTCACTAGGTTGATTTTTTTCCTCATAGCCATGACTTCAAGCTAAGTGCCTATGTACCTAACCTGCGAAATTAAATCTAACCTGAGAAATATTTAGTGGACTAAAAGTTTGACCAAGTGCCATATGTCTACTCCATATATATTCAGCCCTTACTTCAGTGTGTGAAATAGTTTTTATGGTGGTAGACAAAAAGTTATCAATTTCGGCATATTTGTCATCTTTCTTTAGTTCTTCCAGTGTTTTCTTATCTGCATCAGCTCCATACAGTGCAGTGATTCTTTCTATAACAGTTTCGGTCCTGTTGTCAGTTGAAGTAATCTCATTTTCCCATTCCTGCAAAACAAACAAAAGACTTTATTTCCTTCACAATGTGTTTATATATATACGTACTAGGGGTGTAGCGGTTCGGTATGTTTTCGATACAGGGGGTTATTGTAATTGCTTCCTGCAAGAAGGCAAGCCAATGGATATCACATAAGCAACGTGCAAACTTTGCGCAAGAGATATGCAGGTGAACGTCTTAATCTCAGTCAATTCACTATATGCAGAAAGTAATCTCAGTCAATTCACTATGCAGAAAGTGAAAGTAAAAACGGAATGACGGAGTAACGGAGCTTTCGGCATCTGACGCCGCATATTCTCTCAGAGACGACGAGAGGCGAAATTACTTCAACATATGCTGATAACAGTATATAGCTAACTGTTTTCATTTACTCCCTTAATATTTCTCTTGTGGCCCGTAGTACACAGTGAAAAGAAAATGAGAAGAAACACATTTCTGTTTCGTGTTAAGCAGGTTGTTTTTGAAAGTTGGTGCTTGAGATAGGCTAAAACTTTTTATTTCATTGATTTTTATTGATGACTGCAGTGTTAATATTGTAATTATGGGCCTATAATTCATTGTATAATAGACCTTTTTAAAAAACATTTTAATTGAGGAGTAAATAGCCTAATCTGTTGTTATCCTCGCAGCGTGTCAGCAGTGTTGGGGAAAGTTACTTTTAAAAGTAATGCATTACAATATTGCGTTACTCCATAAAAAAGTAACTAATTACGTTACTTAGTTACTTTTTATGGAAAGTAATGCGTTACGTTACTTTTGCGTTACTTTTTAAAT
>NW_015558605.1:649817-649992 GCF_001515605.1 Sinocyclocheilus anshuiensis | reverse complement strand
CTGATTTCTCTCAACATGGGGACAGGAGAGCTGTCAGTCAATAAATTGGGGGAAAAAGTAACTTGCGTTACTTATTTGAAAAAGCAACTCTTTTTCAAAGCAAATTAAAAAGTAATGCGTTACTTTACTAGTTACTTGAAAAAAGTAATCTGATTACGTAACTCGCGTTACTTGT
>NW_015558605.1:646203-649669 GCF_001515605.1 Sinocyclocheilus anshuiensis | reverse complement strand
CCCAATTTATTGACTGACAGCTCTCCTGTCCCCATGTTGAGAGAAATCAGAAGATGTTACTGTAGATCTAAAATAAATATGAATATGCATTAATTCATCTCACTCACAAAAACAAAACAAAACACAGATTCAGTATTCCTCAAAATGAATAAAAGTAATGCAACTCAGAATATGATGCAAACCTGCAATAATTAAATGTTAAACAACACAAATATCCTTTATGTATTTAATCCCATTCTATTAACCAGTGGCTTTGCTTCTGACCTTCGATGATCCAGTTTAACCGTACTAATAAGCACAAATTACTCTAGACAACATTTGTGTGTTTTTTTATTGCTGAAGTGTGTTGAAATGCCTTCTTCTGCATTCTACTGTATGGACGTAAATTTACTTTCCCTTCAGCCTGAGGCTTATTCATTTCACTTTTGGTGTGAGAAGGCTTTTATATTTGCCAAAAATAGAACTTTTTTATTTTAAAATCAAACAAGCAAGCCCTGTCCAGATTTAAAAAGTAATGCAAGAGTAACGTAACGCATTACTTTCCATAAAAAGTAACTAAGTAACGTAATTAGTTACTTTTTTATGGAGTAACGCAATATTGTAATGCATTACTTTTAAAAGTAACTTTCCCCAACACTGATAATAAGCCTATTATAATAGTAATAGTGCCCTGTGTGCCTCTCCGCTACGCCACTGGGTAGACAATACGTTGCCTTTCATTTGGGCTGCCTTGTTTAGTGCAGTGGCACTGAGAACATTATATTTCACACACTTTAAGCTCTTTTATTTTCCAAATGTAATAGGATTAGTCCAACGAATCGTTCAGTTTGTAATGCGTACCGAACCTAAAGCCTCGTACTGAACGGTTCAAACGAATACGTGTATCGTTACACCCCTAATACATACATATGAGAAGATAAATGTTAATAAGGAACCTCTTTAGAGAGGAGTTCAATCTCGGCTGTGTAGTTGGAATCGATCAGATTTGCTTCCACCTGAGTAACAACAGATGTACAGGCACCAAAACAACCAGATGGCAGTAAATAATCTAATCCTAAAATTGCATTTAACAGGGAGCTTTTTCCTTGTCCTGTCTTTCCAAAAACACCAATGGTTTCCTTTCTTCTTTTGTCTTTATCCATCTTGTCCATTTTTGCAATGGCATCTCTATATCATGAAGAAAATAAATGTAACTGGACACTACTTTAGAATTATACATACATTTTACATAATGCTTCACAAGTACTTACAATATGTTGTATTTTTGTTCAGTTGATGTTTGGTCTGTGCTGTTAATATTTTGAATTCTAATTCTAACTTCTGCCATGATCTGTTTCACATTCTTCAATACGAACATATCTGTATTCAGTTTAAAGGATGGTTTTCCTGCGAAGACAGAACACAAAATCAAACACCCTGCAATAAAACTCACTAATATGGAGAGAAGATCTCAAAGAAAGAGCCCAAACTCCTCCCCTTATCCTGAAGCTCACTTTCCTCAAAGTCACCCTTTTTTTTTTTTTTTTTTGCGTGTGTGTATTTAATTTTTTTTTATTTAAAAGCATCGAAAGTTCACTAAGAATGTCTATATACCACGTATTGATGTATCTTGAGAATCTATCGATTTTTTCCTTTTCATGTTTGGTGTCAGTTAAAATATAAGAAATCATAAAAGGCACAAAATAAAATTGACTACATGGTTAGTCCTGAAAATCCATTAGATTTGTACACACAGACTTGCAGCTTCTACCGTCACATCAGGAGGATGTATATCATTTATTATATTGATTTCACCCCTCTTACTAATTCTAAAATGCTTAGACTGACAGTCTACTTCTCATCATGTGTCACAACGACTGGTCTTTTTTTAATATACAAATACCAATATTTTTATATATCAATAATTGGAGATTAGAGCTAAACATACTCAGAAGTACTTGCCTGGATGTAACTTTGCGCTGGTATGTGAATCACATGCTTCAAGTTTTCTCTTAGTACCTGTCAGAGAATTCATACACATCAATTTTGTACTAAATCAACAGCACAATAACCGTTTTATTGATAAAAGAAATTTAATACCTTGGTTGACCATTATGGGTTGAATGTTTTTGGCCAAAATGCCTAAATAAAAGAAAACAGTATATTTTTCTGTTGTGTAAAATCAATTGTAGGGATATTAAAATGAAAATGAAAAGTACAATCTCTCATTTTAACTGATAGTACAAAATTAGTTGGCTTACCATGAGAGGAAATTCCTGACAGAGCAGATTGTGATGGCACAGGAGACAGTGGAGATGTTTCTGTTACAGGTCTGTTTACGTAAAATAATAATATTACTAATAAATAACTATAATATGAAAGCACCAATTATCCTATATTATGTATTATATGTTTTAACCCTTTAACTGTCACCCGTCCCCTCTGTGGGACGCCTAAGTTTACTTCACTATATTACAATTAAATCCTAATCTAATCATGACAAACTATATATCGTTGGAAAGGTCTAAGACTCCTAAATATATATTTTACCAATGTTTTTGTTAAAAATTATGTAGGAAAAGTAATAGATTAATTTATGACAAGAGTGCACCTCAAAAATCTTCATCATAACCGGAGTTCTGACTTTTGTCACAAAAAGTCTTCTTTGTTGCCTTTTTCTCGATCACACTTTAGAAATCATCAGAAATTATATATCAATTGAAAACTTTAAATCTCAAAATTCATCCTTTGAAACCCATTTTAAAATCAAACATTGCCATGAAAACGGTACATCAATATCATGTTACAAAATGTTTTTGTTCATGAATTATAAAAATTTAAGTTTGGATAGTGCACTTTCACATCTATGTTCAAAAGTGTGAGTGACAGTTAAGGGGTTAATCTCTGTGTGTGTGTGTGTGTGTGTGTGTGTGTGTGTGTTAATTTTGATGTATGTAAAAAAATAAAAATATATATATATATATATATATATATATATATATATATATCAGATTTAAACAGAAGTTAAGGTAGAAAGTGTTACCATATTCTGATTGAAACAGAATAGCTAATTTCGCCCATGGTTTCCCTCCTGTTGAAGGCTCAAGACGGTTCTTAACAGCTTCCATGCACTTCTCTGGTGATTTGAATGGGGGCCAGTAACATTGTTTCTTGTCTTTGCTCAACCAGTTTGTTGGTGTCACCATCACCTCGTCTGAGTCTTGCAAGGTAACGACTGCATACATGGTCGTCCTGCAATAAGTAAATATGTAAGCAAGCAAGTAAATCAGTCAATCAATGAATCAAAAGCTGTACAAAATTTGCCATCTGAACAAAAGAAAATATGAAGAGTTTGGTTCCAAAACGCTATAAATCCATTTTGATTAATTTGAGTAAAAATGTGTTTTCTTTACCAAGAAAGTGGCAAGATGAAAACCACTATTTTCTGTTTCAAACTTTCACATAGCATCTTTAGGTTATAATAACA
>NW_015558605.1:643777-644152 GCF_001515605.1 Sinocyclocheilus anshuiensis | reverse complement strand
TTTGTTAAAAATTATGTAGGAAAAGTAATAGATTAATTTATGACAAGAGTGCACCTCAAAAATCTTCATCATAACCGGAGTTCTGACTTTTGTCACAAAAAGTCTTCTTTGTTGCCTTTTTCTCGATCACACTTTAGAAATCATCAGAAATTATATATCAATTGAAAACTTTAAATCTCAACATTCATCATTTGAAACCCATGTTAAAGGGGTCATATGATGCGATTTCAATTGTTCCTTTCTCTTTGGAGTGTTACAAGCTCTTGGTGCATAAAGAAGATCTGTAAAGTTGCAAAAACTGAAGTCTCAAATTCAAAGAGATATTCTTTATAAAAGTTAAGAGTCAGCCACACCTACCTAAAACGGCTCGTTCTA
>NW_015558605.1:642285-642793 GCF_001515605.1 Sinocyclocheilus anshuiensis | reverse complement strand
TAAGTTTGGATAGTGCACTTTCACGTCTATGTTCAAAAATGTGAGTGACAGTTAAAGGGTTAAAAGAGACAGAAGTTTTAACATGTTTTCCTTTTGTGACTTGATTGCAATAAGAGTTTATTACGTACTGTTCTTTCTGCTCACTCATTTCTGCTTGCTTTTCCTTGGCCTGCTCATAAGTGGCTACAATAAAAAATTAGTTTGGAAAAAAAGGGAGAAAACATGACAGAATAACAAGGCGGATATCGCATTTTGCCTAAAATTAAAAATTGACTTTTCAATACCGACCAGATACAATACTGATTTTGGCGGAAACTCATTTTTTTTTTTAAATGGCATTTAACGCGTTTTGGAACCAAACTCTTCATATATGTGTGTGTGTGTGTATATATATATATATAAAGTGCAACATTCGCATGTAGGTGAGAATAAAAAAAGTTTGTCCAATACGGGAACACACACACACACACACACACACACACACACACACACATTGGGTGTTTTATGT
>NW_015558605.1:626467-641744 GCF_001515605.1 Sinocyclocheilus anshuiensis | reverse complement strand
AAAAAAAGTTTGTCCAATACGGGCACACACACACACACACACACACACACACACACACATTGGGTGTTTTATGTCTCTAATAATTCAGTCCACCAAATATTATTAGTTATCTTCTTGATAATTGATGTGTGATCCTCACCTTCCATCCATTGATTTATCTTTTTTCTCATGTCCATTAGACCCGTAATCACTTTCTTCACACTCCACACTCTCCATATCACTTTCAGCACAATTTTTGTCTTCATCTTCCTTCAGTTCATCACAATCCTCACCTGCAGACTCATTATGCATGGAGCTTAGATGTAACAGTTTATCTCTTTTTCCGCTGGATAGTGTTTCAATATCATATTCTTCATTGGTCCTGTTTACCATAGTATCTACCTTATCTAGGTCCTCGGGTGGAATGCAAACTATCACATTTGGTTTGCAAACATGAATTGCATAATTTTCTAAATCCTTGCATAGCTTTAAGGCATAGCATTTTAGTGTTGACGGTATGAGTACCGGGGTCAAAGGGCAGCCCTGACACAGCAAGTTGTCTTTCTGAGCAGAAAAATCTTCTGAATCTCCAAGGAGATTTTCCACAGTAAGAAAGTCCTGATAAAGAGTTGAATTTGACTGGTTTTGCTCCTCTAGCTCATCCTTAAGATGGCACAGCATTCTTTGAGTGCAGAGTGTTTTAGAAGTGATCATGACAGTAGATGGATCTTTTAGCTTCCCCTTTAAAACAGGCTTCAAGAAATCATCTAGATATCTTGCCAGAATAGTTGCGATGATTAGATAGTCAACGTTAAAAAAGTGTTGACTATCATTAAGCATACTTTTCAGAGATTCATTAAAATATCTCTCAGAACAGTTAAATGCACCTCTGTGGATTCTGTCATAGAGGATCTTTATGTATGGACTTATGACCTGAATGTTGTCTTGATAGAAGGAAACTGGGATGCCATCTGGTCTCGGTGTGTCTGACACTTGAAGAGAATTTACAGCTGACACAATGTCAACTTCACTGACTGCATGTGAGCTTTCTTCATCCAATAATGAACCCATCTCATCTGTCAAAAGATCCTTTTTTAAACTCAGCAGTTCCAAGCTTGCTTGTATCTGGGGATGCTCCTTAAAAAGCACTGCAGGGATGTTGAGCTCTAAAGACACAGGCCGGTGGTCTGTAATATTTGAGTCTCCGATTTCACAACTTCTGACACGCCACATACATTCTTCTGGAACAAAGAAGTAATCCAGCCTGGACACAGGAGAGACTCTTATGTAGTATGTATAATCCTGCTTCATGGGGTTCCTTCTTCTCCAGACATCAACCAGCTGAAGAGATTTCATGAACCTCTCTAAGAGCAACTTTCTATGATTTCTGTTGTTATTCCATTTTTTGTCAATAAATGGATTGAGAACCGTGTTGAAATCTCCACCGATCACCAGCAGCCCTGTGGCCATTGACTGCAGGTATCTTGAAAGATCATCAAGAGTTTTTGTGTCCGTTTCATGGTTATAAACACTAACCAGAGTGTAAAGCTGACCTCCCAGTTTACACTTCAACACAGCATAAGCTCCACAATGATCTTTCTCATTACTTATGTGTTCAAAATCTAGACTTTTCCTCACTAGTATGGCTGTTCCCTTGCTGGAGGAGCTGTACTTTGTGTAGAAAATGTACCACTCATCTTCATAGTCTTCTAGAATATTTTCATCTCCTATGCCAATGTGTGTCTCTTGTAAGAAAACAACATCTGCATTTTGCAGTTCTTGACGTTTCTGTTCTCTGTTTTGTTGAAGTCCATTTACATTCCAGGTGATGAAGTTTATGTTCTGTGTAGCCATTGATCTGATCTGCTCTCACAGACCAAAGGTCCTCAACTTAGTAAGTTCCCTATCAAGACAAGAAGTGATTGAGGGTAAGAACTTCATTTCTCATTCAGTTCTCTCCAGTTTTTAATTCTGAGTGGACTACAGTTTTATACAAAGTGATCAGGGTTTACATTTCATCAAGTCATGCATTCCATGGGAATTGACAACCAAGTATCCCAAGCCCAAATGTTTTCCTCTCTTTTCAGTTCTAAACATTGTGGTGTCCAAAAATATTACTTTCTAGTTTTATTCTTTAGTTAAAGTTAATTTAAGGCTGGTTTCCCACCACAAGCATGAGCAGCACATAGTTTCTTCAGCGTGCATGTTAACAAATGAGTGCATTCACACCGGGAGCAGGAGCAGGAGTGTAGCATGAGCAGGACTAATGCCCGGTTCAGACTACACGATTTTAGCCCGATTTTGCCATGATTTGCTTGACATAGGGTGTCGTGGGGATTCGTAAACCACAATGAGCGTCGGGACGCAAGATTACATCGTTTCAGCACGTGTAGTGTTTCATAGTGGACGACAACCGATTCCTCGTCTGCAATGCTTCACGACAGAAAGACTAGCATGTTTAATATTTTTTCCGTGGTCCACGACGAGTTCTGTCACATTGGTGACGTTGACCAATAGCACCACAGAAGCTCTTTCATACACAGGTTTCAAACATAGCAAAACGAAAGAGAGATGATGGTGCTGCTAGGTGGAATTATGAGATGGAGGAAAGGTTCGTGGAGCTGTGGCAACAGTACTCCTTCCTGTATGATGTGTCATCGAGGGACTACCACGACAGAACAAAGAAAGAAAAATGCTGGTGAACTACAGCGCTTCAGCAATGTTTACACTCTTGTTTTCTGAAGTCAGTCGCTATTTCTGCCGCCTTGATGACATCACGCGCGTCGTTAAAGACGGCACGCGATGAATGCTTGGGAAGCAGCGTATAGTCTGACATGTTTCTTGTCCACGACAGGACAAGATTTTAGGAGTCAAAATCGTGTAATCTGACACAGTGACTATCGTGTCCGACAAAAATATTATGTAGTCTGAACCCGGCATAAAGCGATGGTTTCAGCGCCGAGTCTATTTTTGCTGCGCTGCTCACACTCAATTAAATTGACAGCACACTTCTGATGGACAAAATACATTTGATTTAAAACAAAAAGTGTATAAACGCACAGAATAACCATGCCTAGTGTGTTTTAACAAGAATTGGAGTATCTATGTGTATAGAAGATTTACTCATTTAAACTTGACTACAGCATACTGTAGCACTGACAATAGTAAGTTCATAAACTGTAGTAAACTATAGTATTTACTATAGTAAACTAGTATATTGTAGTACACGGTAGTGTATTAGTATTTACTACAGTTTGTTAATTTATACTACAGCATACTCTAGTATTAAATATAGTGAGTTCGTAACTGTAGTAAAATTAAGTTTTTACTATAGTAAACTGTAGTAATACTGAAGTATACTGTAGTATTTATACACTTTGTTAATTTATACTATATCATAATGTAGTATTAACTACAGAGATAATCAATGAGTTACTATAGGTTAATATGAAAATACAGTGTGTTCTGGTGTCAAGTAAATGGTGCTCTCTGGACCACTCTACTTTTCGAAACCGGTACTGATAGATATCATTTGTATCGTCGTCCGACATTTTGTAAGGCAAACAATAATGTAACTTTTTATTTATTTGTTTATTGATTTAGCTTTTTAACAATTATTTTAACTACAACAATTATCAGCGAGCGCTGTCTTGCGCTACGGATGCACATCACGTTGTGACGTTTCACAGCGCGCTTCGCACCAGTTGTGTGAAGATGTGAATTAGAGGATTTCTGGATTTCTAAATCGGCATAACAAACATAACACAAGGAAAGCCACATTTCCCTTTCCAAATGTGTGTATTGACCAAACAGAAGACCACACTTCCCAGTGGTAAGTCTCTTATTAACCTTGTCAGTTCTCTTACTGTCTCATGAATTATCGGTTAAAGTAAGCGTAGTATAGTCTTAAACTATCTAGCGTACATTTTGATGTTTCTGTTGTAGCTATAACTGCTAAGTGTTGGCTGAATGCTGCCATAGAAACAGCTTCAGCGCATCGGTAAACTAACGCCATTCTACTGTACACATTAAAGACCCAGTAAACTATTATCTGCATGCTGATGATAAACAGGTTTTGGTCGAAATGATGGCCAGATACAATGACAGGGAAAACATGTCAAGACATGAGCAGTGAAAAGGCACTGTACTCAGGGCCGGATTTATGCATAGGCATTCTAGGCACGTGCCTATGCTCGCTCGTCCAGGGGGGGGGGCCCAAACACAATGAAGAGATATATAATATTTTGTTATACTATGGGCTATCTATAACAATAAAAGAACCAAAACCTCAGAAGACATTGAGCAAATAAATATAACAAACAATAGGGTAAAAAATGCTATTTCCATGTCTTCCACCTTTTTTATGTACAGAAATCACGCTTTCTCTGGTTCTCTCTCACAGACGAACACACACGCACTTGCACGCACACACGCGGACAGAAACTTGTCATCAACGCCGCCCCACGAATTTATCAATAAAATAGTTTCGCAGCTGAAAAGCTACATGACATTTCTCAGTAGCGAGGTTCTTGAAGCAGTTAAACTTAAAGATTCGCTATTAGTAGACGCTGCTGCTGAACGCTGCTGAGAGACGCACAGATGCACGTATTCACATGCACTTAATCTCTCTCTATCTCTCTCTCTCTAATAACTGCATTAGACTGCATTAATAACTGCATTAGCCTGCATATCAATGGCTCAAGCCTCTGTTCTAAAATGACGCTTTGGAATTTGCATTGGTTTGGGATGAGGTGTGTAAAAAATAGTTTTTCATTTATTTTTTCACACATTTCAGGACGGAAACATGTCAAATGTCTCGAAAACAAATCATCTGAACAATGTCTTGATGTGTGATTATAACTCCTGGCTGTTAAAATTATTAGAGAAATAACTACCAAAGTGGTACGCCGCGAGTATTAATGGAATGGTCTTTCTGAGTTCTCAAACAAATTAAGAGCTACATTGCATTTTTATTGACTGAATGCAAGCGCTTATTGCGATAGAAAACACTATAACGTTTCCACTGATTAAGAAATATTTTTGTTTGCTTGGGTGGCAGGGGCGTCGCTAGTCCCTTTCGTTCAAATAATAATGACCCAGCAGCTGATTGCATCATATACCTATATTTATTAGCCTTAGAAAAAAGGATTTGCGCTATGTCATTTTTTAAGTGTTTAGAAGTGGCAAAGTGACTGATTAATGTGCAATTATTATTATTTTAAAACAAAAAAAAAAGAGGAATGGTTTAATATGTGGCACATCAAACATTATGCCAATCTAGATAGACAATTACTGTAATCAAGGTTTGTCTATATTCTAAATTAATATTAATGAAGATGATCTGAATATTTAAAATGATTTAAAATTAAATTATTCAGGGGCTGACTTGGCGAGCATGTAGAATCTACTGTATAGGCTTATGTTTATGCTTATTTTAGTATACAAACAATATATTAATGCCCAGTTTCACAGACAAGGTTTAAGCCTTCTCCCAGACTAAAATGCATGTTTAAGCTATCTTAACTGAAAGCAACTTTCAACTGACATATCATAATAAATAAATAAATATTATAATATAATATCTGGGTCAGCGCCGGCGCCGCCACACGCTCGCGTCATGGTACTGGTACTTTTCTGGACCTTGAACGTGGTAGTTACCTTGCTGTCTATGGGAGGGTCAGAGAGCCCTTATATTTCATCCAAAATATCTTAAATTGTGTTCCGAAGATGAACAAAGGTCTTACGGGTTTCGAACAACACCAGGGTGAGTAATTAATTACAGAATTTTCATTTTTGGGTGAACTAACGCATTAATTCATTTCAGAAACCACACATGTATACCCAAAGTCTTCAGTAAATCCAATATCATCCAACTCCGTTGAGTGCTTCTCTTTGCGCGTTTTGACGCTGCTTTTTAGCGCTCTTTGAGCGTGCTCTGGCTTACACGCCAGCTGCTACTTAACCACGATGAGAAGAAAAACCATCTAGTCTCGTTACATCCTTTTATTCTTTTACTTTAATTTATTTTCTTTCCATTTAGAGTTTCGTGTTCTGAGTTAAGTTTTGCCGCAAAGTCCAACTCCGACTGCACCCGCTGCAAAACTTCAACCAGCAACTGACTCCGCACCCACCATTCGTCAGCCAACACCCAAGAAGTCACTTCAAGGACTACTGAACTTCAGCCAATCAGCAACCTTGGGAAACCCCTTTCTGCAAAGACAACAAGGGAACCCCTGAACACACAATGCAAGTACAACCTTCAGATTCTAACTGAACTGATGCATTTAATATAAATTTTAGCCTCATTAAGAAACTCAATGCGAGGGTTAATTAAGTGATTGATGGTTGTTCAGGTCGATGCAATTGCACGTATTGCTATAAACTTGGGATTTCACATTTTCATTCTCTTAAACTCCTTCTTTCCTCACTTTCTCTCTTTTCTGCAACCTGTGTGAATGTGTGTTTGTGTTAGATTAGTTTTACATGTCTTAGATTTATCCAATAAAGTCTTAATTATATTGAAAAGAGTAGTATCTTGTGTTTTGTGCTTACAAGTTAATTTCTTAAACGGCCGATCTTGTTACTGTGCTAATTAATAGTGTTTTCACTATATTTTGGATATTAATATCCAGTGCAGAGTTGGTGTTATACGACTCGTTCAATGAATCGCTGGTCAGGAGGAAACCTGCTCCCTTCTCTCCAAGAACTGTACTTATCCAGAGTGAGCAAAAGGCCTGGCAAAATCATTCAGGACCCCTCACACCCAGCACACTTCCTCTTTGAATTGTTGCCATCTGGTCAATGCTACAGAGCACTGCCAGACACAAGAACAGTTTTTTTTCCCCTCAGGCAATCCATCTCATGAACACTTAACTTGGCAATAAACGTGTAATACACAACACTATTTATACATTTATTTATCACATACTTATTCACATTTACCTTACATTTGTACATAACATACCTGTACACACAAATACCATCTATTGTCTATTTTGTAAATTGTGTATTTTTCTTTAAGCATTTATTATTATTAACCTGAGAGCAAGATTGTGAGGGAGAGCACAGCACACAACACAAGGTGCAAAGCTTACATTCATAGTTAAAAAATATAATAAATAATAATTATGGGGTATTGTTTGTAGAATTTTGAGGAAAATAATGATTTTTTTGTTTGTTTTAATTTGGAATAAGGCTGTAACATAACAAAATGTGGAAAAAGTGAAGTGCTGTGAATACTTTCTGGATGCACTGTTAGGTCCAGTTGGTTGACTGATTTGTGAGTAGCCATGGTTAACACTCTCTTGAGATCAAAAGAGGCAAGCCGAGTGTGGAAGTCTGCAACCTGAGGTTTATCTAGGTGGACATTTAAGTCTCCAAGCATAACTAGGGGAGTACCATCTTGAGGAAAGGTTGAGAGCAACATATCTAATTCTTCCACGAAGATACCTAGTGGTCCTGGGGGATGATAAACAACTACAAAGTAGAATTTATGGAGGTGGGTAATAGTGGCTGAATGTGATTCAAAGGAGCTGTTGATACTCAGAGATGGTAAAGGAGTACATTTCAAATCATTAGATATAAGCAGACCAGTACCCCCACCTCTTCCAGTCAGACGGGGGGTGTGGAAAAAAGAGAAATTATTGGAGAGTGCTGCATATATGATGATGACAAATACATGTTTGATAAATGACACAAGGGTAGTAATATGTGTTTCTGTGTATTGTTTTGAAAACGTAACCTTAAATGAGATCAAATGTTTTGACAAACAGAATTTAAACTACTTTTATTTTAGAATTGATACTACTTTTATGCACAACAATAGTTTGAATAAAAGTTGCCATGGCATGGTTTCACAGACTAAGCCAGGATTAGGCCATAGTTCAGCTCGGACATTTAAATAATTTTTATAAAAATGCCTTAGAAAAAACATTACTGGCACTGATATATTTTAAGATCAGTCAGTGCAAGTTTCTTTCAGTTGAAACAGCTCAGGCTTGCATTTTAGTCTGGGACTAGGCTTAAGCCTTGTCTGTGAAACCAGGGGCATATCTCTTAGGATAATGAATGTGCGACAGGACACTTGAGTTGAGAAGAGGTGTGGACTATTTGTTTTGTTAAAGAAAGAGAAAGGAAACATGTTTTCTTGTGTGAGTTTAATTTTAATTTTTATTGCAAATTAATAATTGTAAAATCAGTAGCATTCATAGATTTCCTCTACTGAGTATTGAATGTACTGAAAGAATGTGACTTCTAACTGAAACAAATATTTCAAATATTTAGAGTTTTTATCATTAAGCCAGTATATCAGTGAATAATGATTTGCATTCACAGAAGCATTATTATATTTTGATGAAGTTCTGATGAGTCACTGGCAGTTGTCCATTTTGTTTGTGTATATGTGCAAGTTTTTATTGGAAGATAGTTACTTCAAAAAACCTCTCAGCTCCGTTTGAGGGACATTATGACCATCATAAGCAGTTTTGTTGTTGACCCATAAAGCATGCAAGTGTGTTAATCAGGAAACACACAAGTTTGCATATTGTTTGCTTTAAAGTTCTGTTTGCCCTTGCATGAAGAGGCTGAGATTGCGTGCATGAAAAGTCATGATAACCTGCATTTCAGTTGCCACCAACCTGTATTTTTTAAAACTAATAATAAATATAGCTGCAAGCAGCAATTACCGGGGTTCAAGCACTTTAAGGCCTTCATGGCTTCTACATTCTATTACTTAATAGATACTAAGCATGCTCACACACAGAGACACAGATTATGTTGTAGATATAGATATTTTTAATAACTTACAGGTACTAAAATGTTTACTGGAAATGTTGTTTATAATATTTTTCAGGTTTAAATTTTATCATACTGTGGCACAATTGTCAAAACTGACATGTCTGTATAAATGATGTGGTAAGCTTTGACTAAATGTGATTTTAAATGTAGTAATGATGATTTTAAACTCTGAATGTCAGCACCTAATAAAACCTGAGAAAATAACCAAATAAGTCATAGAATGAGACAATGAGTGATCCTTTGCTGCCATCTAGTGGTTGTATTTGCACTTTCAAGTAAAGCAAGCATAGACAGAGGTTTTTAACCTTCATAGCTATTGCAATGTCAGTTTCTGTCCAATCTCCATATAATGCATGAGTTCACATAGATTTGTGATGTTTTGATTTTTCATTTTAAGATTTATAGACTTTTGGGTACACTAGATCAAGACCATATTACGAAATGGTCCTGTTATAACTGTCCAAATGCAAATGTTTAACATTTTCTGATAATTATTTTGATCTATAGAGTCCAGAGAATTGTACTACACAGATTTGATTGATTTTGAGTTTAAAACCTACAACTAGTTCACAGAAGTAGGTTTTTTAAAATAATCTCAAATATTTAATGAACAGTTTGATTGACAGCATTGGTCTCAGAGGCAAAGTTGTTCAGAATGAGGAGATATGTCATATATTCACACAAACACTAGATCCTCAAATCATATGAACATGTTCTACAATTTGAAGTCATTTTCTATAGAAATATTGTGGTTTTTGAAGCCTTTTTAACTGTTATAGCGCCACCTATGGTCCGATCTTCATGAAACTTTGCATGCTTGTTAAGAGTCATATGACACAGTCTTTCACCAAGTTTTGTAAAGTTTTGAGTTTTTGTTTAGGTTTTTGGGTATATTTGACCACGCCCCTTTTATAAATGAACCTGTTATAACTAACCAAAGGACAATATTCAACAATTTTTTGTTAATTATTGATCTAGAGATTCCAGAGAATATTACTGCAGTGGTTTGATCGAGATTGATCAAAAAACCTAGGACTAGTTCGCAAAAGTAGGTTTTTAACATAGTTGCGAATAATTAATGAAAGATTTCATTGACAGTAATTGTTCTTGAGGCAAAGTTGCTCAGCATGAGGAGATCTATTGAATGATATGAAGATTGAGTGTATGTGAGAAAAATCGTGCAATATACAATCATTTATGCACTTGAAAAATGCAATTTCGCCCCCCAGTTGCCGATTTCTTTCAAAATTCTTACAGACCTTTAGGTCCATGGGTCGAACATGCCCACCGAGTTTCGTTTCCTATCAACCTCTGTTAACCTTATCAAATAGGTGCTTAAAATTGTTTGGCCAATGGCTGCCATGTTTTTTTTAGATACGCAAATGTCCTCACAGACACTTGTGCCACTTTGGACAAAGACACTGCATACCAATTTTCAAGTCGATCGGACCAACGGTTGCGTAGTTATAGCCGTTGTTATGTTTTTTTTCATCTTGTAGCGCCACCAAGTGGCAAAGTTGAGCAATTTTTTTTATTTGACCAAAGATTGAGCTCATACACATGTGTACCGAGTTTGGTGAAGATATCTCATTCCATTCAAGAGTTGTAGCTAAATTTAGTAATTAGCTAAAATTAGCATCGAACGTTTTGGTGTTGCTATGCGACGGAAAGTCAAAATTTCAACTTTTTTAAAAACAATTATTGATATTCACTGTCCATAGAATATTTCTGCAGTGGTTTGGTTACGATCGAGTGAAAAACCTAGGACTATATCGCAAAAGTAGGTTTCGGACATAACTTCATTTTTTTTGCGGAAAAACCGTACGTCGTAAAGCGAATCTGACAGACTACACTTTTGTTCGTGTTGACCCAAGGCTTCCAAAGTTTTTGAGTCTACGACAAACAGTGTACAAGCTAGGGCCAAAAATGTCTGAAAATTTAGTTTTTTGCACTGTAGCGCCCCTTTTAGGCTGATTGGGATGCTTGATTATTAAAGACTATTGTATTAGCCAATAGATTATCTGTAACATAAAATGTGGAAAAAGTGAAGCGCTATGAATACTTTTCGGATGCACTGTAATTAGATGCACTTAATGACTAATGTTATAATTAAAATTTCACTGGACACCAGAAGCAACCATGTAAGAGAGTAGTTTAGACTGAACTAAATATAAGGAACAGCAAGGATAATTGTGACTTTTTATTTATTTAGAAAATTTAAGGCTTAAATGTTAACATGTTGACTCAAACATTTTGACATATTTTCATTGATTATTCATTACTAATGTCGAGCAAATTCAAGTACACAAAGTCTAATAGACAAAGTGATGAAACTAAAATACAAGTGTCATTCTAGGGATATAGTGCATGAGATATATATTGATTTTGTTTAATTAATCTATTTATTTTTTGTCCATAGTTTGACAGCCAGTATTCATTGTCATTTTAATAGAGCAGTTTAGGAATTTACATTCTACAGTGGAAAAAGTTTAATAGTGAATAAGTGTTCCCTATTCTAAAGTGTTATACCGTGACCTCTAACTGAAACAAATATTTGAAAGACTGAGAGTTTTTATAATTCAGTCAATAAAAATTTAACTTCACTGGTAGTTATCAAGTTCAGTTTTTTTGTTTTTGTTTACTTAATAAAGCAGACTTGACTTGACTTGACTTGACTACTTTACAAAACCTCTTGGCTCTGTTTGAGGGACATTATGACCATCATAAGCATTAGTTTTGTTGTTGACCCACATAGCATGCAAGTGTGTTAATCAGGAAACACACGAGTTTGCATATTGTTTGCATTAACGTCCTGTGCATGCCCTTAGGCTGAGATTGCGTGCATGACGGTCACGATAACCTGCATTTCAGTTGCCACCCCCATCTATTGTTTAAAACCAATAAACATTTGTATTTATTGTTTCACAAAACTTGGAATGACTTCTAATTTTTTTAATGTTTGGCTGCGTCCGAAATGTTCCGTACCCACTGTATAAAAAAGCTAATTACATTTTGTTTGTTTTACTAAAACATATAATTAAATTATTGGTCAGCATTTATCATTTCTATTATTCATAAGTGTTGGGGTGGGCTAGCAATGCTTTCTGAGGTAATCTCAATTTCTAAATGGTAATACTTACATTTTTTTGAGTTTAAAATCAACAGTCTTCTTCAAAGGCAAGATCTTTGAGCAGTTGATCAACGTGTCCTTTGTGCAGATATTGCAAACATGGAGGAAAACTGTACTAGGTAGGGTTGTGTTACTGATGCTATGAGGTGTTAGTGCACCTGTTGCTCTTATCTTCTTTTTTTATTAATACTGCATAACTTATAATTACACACAAGCTCAGGAAAAGATGGTAGTATCTTTAACAATGAACAATCATAATGACAAAAAAAACAAAACATAACTATAATGGGTTTGCATACATCATAGTATGAGATTATATACACTGGGGGGAAAAAAAGGATTAAATATCTTTGAATAATCATAATATACATTTAGCCATAATGCATTAAAAATGCATTTGTTGTTGTTTTTGTTATTTATAAGGTTAAGGGATGAAACTAGAGAGAATTTCAACAGGAAAAAGAGGAAAACAAAGGAGATTCAAGCCAGTTTTGCATGTAGATGAACAATTCTACACATAAAATAAAGAAATTAAAATATTCAAGAGATAACGATTTGGGGTTTTCGTAATTAAAAACAAAATATCTCTAAGGATTAAACTGTGGGTTATATTAGTAGAGTTAAAAATATAAAAACTTAAGTCAACCCAAAATGTATGGGTTATACTACAATCACAATGAAAGGGCAGCTGTTTCAACATCAAAATATGTACAGACAGATGAATTAAACCTGCCGCTCGTATCTTTTAAGTTGTTGCGAGTTTTGACAATATGGGACCTTTAAGTCACATGATAACGTCAACATGGCGGATGTTGCCTGGATCGCATTCATACTTAACGAGATTTAGCTGTAGAGTACCTACTCTTTTAGCACTCGTTAAGTAAGTACTTAGTGAGTAGGTACTTAATTTCAATGAGTATGCCATTTCGGACACAGTCTTTGATTACTAAAGACAATTTCATAAAGACTATCACCCAATAGATGGGACTCTAATACAGTGCATCCGGAAAGTGTTCACAGCGTTTCACTTTTTCCACATTTTGTTATGTTACAGCCTTATTCCAAAATGGATTAAATTCATTATTTTCCACAAGATTCTACAAACAATATCTCATAATAACCCCATAATGAATTTACCACAGGTGGACTCCAATCAAGTTGTAGAAACATCTCAAGGATGATCAGTGCAAACAGGGTTTTGAGTGTCATGTACATTTTTATTTTGAATAAATTCGCAAAGATTTACATTTAGTCATTTAGCAGATGCTTTCATCCAAAGCGACTTACAAATGAGGACAACAGAAGCAGTCAAAACAAAGCAAAAAGATTTCAAACAAACTTCTTTCACGTTGTCATTATGGGGGCTTGTTTGCAGAAGTTTGAGGAAAATAATGAATTGAATCCATTTTGGAATAAGGCTGTAACATAAAATGTGGAAAAAGTGAAGCGCTATGAATACTTTTCGGATGCACTGTAATTAGATGCACTTAATGACTAATGTTATAATTAAAATTTCACTGGACACCAGAAGCAACCATGTAAGAGAGTAGTTTAGACTGAACTAAATATAAGGAACAGCAAGGATAATTGTGACTTTTTATTTATTTAGAAAATTTAAGGCTTAAATGTTAACATGTTGACTCAAACATTTTGACATATTTTCATTGATTATTCATTACTAATGTCGAGCAAATTCAAGTACACAAAGTCTAATAGACAAAGTGATGAAACTAAAATACAAGTGTCATTCTAGGGATATAGTGCATGAGATATATATTGATTTTGTTTAATTAATCTATTTATTTTATGTCCATAGTTTGACAGCCAGTGGTCAATGTCATTTTAATACAGCAGCTTAGGAATATTTATAATATTTGAAAAACTGAGAGTTTTCATAATTCAGTCAATATAAATAAAACTTCATTGGCAGTTCAGGTTTTATTGGGGGGGGGTTACTTTACAAAACCTCTCGGCTCTGTTTGAGGGACATTATGACCATCATAAGCAGTAGTTTTGTTGTTGACCCACATAGCATGCAAGTGTGTTAATCAGGAAACACACGAGTTTGCATATTGTTTGCATTAACGTCCTGTGCATGCACGATAACCTGCATTTCAGTTGCCCATCTATTGTTTAACCCTTGTGTGACCTTATGGACATTTTTGTCCTTTTCAGTTTAGTTATTTGTTTTGATCATTTTGCCTGTGTTAATGCCAACTGCATAAAGTTTGCCACCGGTGTGTATTTTTATTGGAATTTTAATATTTAATAGATGTACACTATGTGTGTTGTTATGTAGAATTCACTTTTGTCAACACTGCTTTAGATGAATGCAAGTAATGTAAATAAACAAATCTACATAGAGTAACTAAACATAAGTTATCTATTTAATTTGTCCATTAGTACTGTTGATAAATTGAGGAACATCTGTGTTGGCTAAAAAGTGAGTTAACACATCAGCAGCTACCTCAAGATGTAAATGCAATATTGAGCAGATAAATGACAGAGGTGACTTGAATCTTGTCTGGATGCTACAGGGACAGACGAGTACATTACAGACATCAATAAAACATCTTTTAATTCTTAAGTTGTAGTTTATTTTAATCATTGTCATTTCAAACAGAGTTATCACAGCACTTTTCTGATCTGTAGTACCTTGAAGAAATAAACTTTAAGAAATAAGCAGCTTTATTGAGCGTTTGTGCCCAAGACACAAAAAAGGATTTACAAAAATCACATTTACATTTATTGATTTGTCAGACACTTTTATCCGAAGTGACTTACAGTGCTCTTATTACAGGGACCCCAATCCCCCAGCAGCCACCTGGAGTAAAGACAGCGGTGGTGACGACTGCGGAGATCGAACCAGCAGCCTTCTGCTTACCAGTTCACTACACCACAGAAGTGATGAAGCTATATCAAAAATTAGCATGTAGTTGTAAACATGAAATGAAATATGGCAAGAAATGGAATGCTGACAACATGAGATGTAAAGCGTTTTACTCGATTTAAATGTGTTACAGATAGTCGTGCTCATGGAGAGCAGGCACATTAATGTTTGGAGCAGACACAGAGGCAGCCAGATTGTCCCGCACATGTTCTCCTGCTCTTGTCTCATGATTGTGTGGTTCACAGTGTTGGGCAGTAACGCATTACTTAGTAATGCACTACTGTAATTTGATAAATTTTTTAGTAACTGAGTAATTTAACGCGTTACAGAATGCAGTGTTTTATAATCTAGAGATTGTAAAAAGGATGTACACGCATTTTCGAGTCAAGTGCCAGTGGATTAGAGCAGTGGTTCCCAACACTGGTCCTTGAGGCACCCCAACACTGCACATTTTGCATGTCTCCTTCCTCTGACACACCAAT
>NW_015558605.1:622055-626360 GCF_001515605.1 Sinocyclocheilus anshuiensis | reverse complement strand
TGTTGGGGTGCCTCCAGGACCAGGGTTGGGAACCACTGGATTAGAGAGCTGCTCTCCCGCGAGACCCAACGGGATCCTTAGGAATAAGATAAAATGATTTCCCCATTGCTTTCCCCCTGCCTGTTCTGGCATCCTGACGCACAGCAGCTGTTGAAATAGTAAGGTTTGTAAGGTCTAAACAGTCTGGTTTCAAATTATCTGTGATTTTAAAACGTAAGACAGTACCCAGATTTGAAGACTACGGTAAGATATAACTTCTACTGTTAATAAGATTTTGGTAGGCTGCTATTAGATGGATAGCCTAAATGTCCTAATTCAGATGGGCTACCGGTTTTTGTTTTTTTTAATGGTATATCAAAAAGTGTATATTTGTTTAATGTGATTGTTGGTACATTTGACCAGTTTTTACCGTACTTTCAAACCAAAAATTAAAATAGGAAAAATATGCAATATGAAAATAATTGAAGACAAAATGTGTTTTACTGAGAAAAAACAAGATTTGGTTTTTAAAAAGCCTTTTTCCAAAAGGTACATCTGGAAAAAGGGGGGTCGTCTTATAATCAGGGTCGTCTTGTATTCGGGCCAATACGGTATTGTTCGACAACTATTGATACCAAGGCTGCAGCTAGTTTTAACGGTTATAAAATAACAAACGAATTAACGAATAAACACATTTTTTGAGTGTGTTATTTGTTTCTGTATGATACAGATATCAGATACAGATAAAGAAATCATTCATCTCTGTATGATATCTTTACTGTAAAAAAAGAGGTTAAGAGGCTAAACAAGAAAGGACATGATTTCCAGTAAACGATGTTGAGAAATGAAAGCACTGAAGTGTCACATAAAGGCGTCAGAACATCAGCTATGAGGATGTGGGTACTTTTCATTCCTAGTTTTGGTTAAAAAATAAAAAACTTTAGCGGAACTTACAAAAAGTGATATTTGACCAGCAAATAAAAGTCAGTCGCAGAGAAAGAAAATCACAACAAACTCATTTCATGGTTTGTACAGAGAAACATTTAAACAACGTCTTACTTTCATTCACTGGTCTAAAGACAAGTTCAGCTCCTCTTCAACAGCATAAACTGAAGGAAGAGCTTTGAAGAACAGAGAAGGTGAGTGAAGAATTATATTAGAATACATTATAAGTATATTTTAGAAGAATATTCTTTATAAGAATATATAAAAATGTCTCACACTGGAACTTATTTCTCTAATCATTTAAAATAATATTTTAATGTTTTATCTGGCATGCAGGTCTGAGTCACAGATTAAACCTGTAAAGATGCCAAGACTGTATGAAAAATGTTGATATTAATAGTAAACATGAATAAACAGGGCACAAACAGCTTCAGAATAGCATTAACTACTAAGTTTTGTTTTTAAACGTACAGTTTAAAACATATACATTATTCAGAGTAGTAATAACAATGATAATAATAATAATAATAACATCCATCTTAGTTTATTTCTATAATTTCCATATATTTCGGTAACACGGTCTCATTTTGTTAACACTGGTCAAGAGGAACTCAGTATATTTATATATATATAGTTCATGTTGACCAGTATTAAAAAATGAGACAAAATATATGGAAATTATTTTATTATATTATTATTATTATTATTGTTCAAATGAACATGATGTCAATTAACTTAATTAGTTGCTAGACGTTCTCTCAGCTGAATCTTTTTTTTTCTTGCTTTTTCAGCCCTTTGTTGCCCCCGTGTCAACTTTTTTGAGACCTGTAGCAGGCATCAAATTTGAAATGAGCTCATTTACGGGATTAAAGTATAAAATTTCTCAGTTTAAACATACCTGATGTCAATTAACTTAGTCGCTAGATGTTCTCCCAGCTGAATCTTTTTCAGCCCTTTGTTGCCCCCGTGCCAACATTTTTAAGACCTGTAGCAGGTATCAAATTTGAAATGAGTTCATTTAGTGCATAAAAGTGTACAATTTCTTTTATCATTTTTTTGTTATGTTCTCTATGTTCTATTGTGAATAAAATATTGGCTCATGTGATTTTGAAAGTGTTTTAGTATTCATTTTATTCAAATTTAATTTGATTTCACATTTCCGGAATTCGGGTTGTATTATAAATTAATACAATTTCTCAAGCTGTGCATCTACAGACACACGGTACAAAAGTTGCCTTTATTCTTTATATCGTTACAATGAAAATTCTGTCATCATTTACTCACCCTCAGGTTGTTCCAAACCTGTATAAATTCTCGCCCCCATTCTGTGAGTGATCTGTTAGGTTACTGACATTCTTACAAATATCTTCCTTTGTGTTCAGCAGAACAAAGAAATTTATACAGGTTTGGAACTACTTGAAGGTGAGTAAATGTCGACAGAATTTTCATTTTTGGGTGAACTATCCCATTAAAATCATTGGTTCAGCCTTAGAGCCTGATGCAAGCATGCGTTAAAAAAAACACCTTTTGCTGCCCTTAATCGGGGTAAGAGACAAGGGAAGGAGGAGAGATGTTATTGTTCCTCAACAATAGCTCTGACCGATTTCTCTAAATCACTTCCCTTAGATCTTACTTGGCTCTTCTTGCATCATGTCTCTTTACGTCCTACCTTTTGGAGGAAGGGTACACCTCATAAGGGGACAGACTGATCCAAAGACAGACATAACTATACTATTGCCACTTTCTCTGGTCCACTGTCAATCCCACGAATCACCTTGCAAGTATTAAGCTGAACTACCATAGGAATGAATCAAACATGTCTCTGCCCTGCTCGCTCTGCTCCAGTGGACATGCACCATAACTATCATATTCGGCAAGTAGACGGCTCTTCACTGTCATCACATTATAAATGCATGCATACAGTAACATTACAAAATTAAAATCCTCCAAAAAAGAATACATAATTCAATGTGGTCACGTGTTTCTACTGACCTCTGCATGTGGTTTCAGTGATCTGATCACAAACATTTTGTGTTCTCACAAACTCGGAGTAGATTAAAAAAAAAACTTACCAGCTGGAAACAAGAGAAACCAGAAAAAGACAAAATAGATTTTATACATAAAACCTGATTTTGATAAATTCAGTGTTGAGAGTTTGAACCCTTTTTTTTCCTTCTTTTTTTTCAGGGATCAGACTATGGAATAAAGAGGAGATAAAGCAGAATACTTGCTCTCGTATACAAATTAATACAGATTTCAATGTCACCGCTTCAGACTCCATTCAGGACAAATCTGAATTACTAAATATTGAAGGTGGACTGAGCCTGAGTATTTTAGGTGGACTCGTCAACGTAAGTGGAGCAGCGAAATATCTCAAAGACACAAAGACGTCTTTTAAACAGCAGAGACTTACACTGCATTACAATTCAACCAGCAGATTTGAGGAGCTGATAATTAATCATTTGCCTTCTTTCATCATGTCCTCCTACAGTGGAGCTCAGATTACTGTATAAAGCGAAGCAGAACACAGTCTGGACATCTGAACCTGTGCCTAAGGATCAAGACACGGTTACGCTGACTGATCTGAGAAGAAAAACTGAGTATGAGATCAAATACGCTGCGGTGGGGAAACTCAACTACACTGTAGACAGTGACGTGATCAGCATTACCACAGAGGTATGAAGACACATGTTTATTTAATGATTGATCAGAGACATATGCAGAGTGACATTTGAGGTATACTTTATACCAGGGGTGGCGAACTCCGAATGCACGGCTAGCCGTTGATTATCCCGCTTATTCCATGGTCATTTGCCAAGTTAAAGAGTATTAATTAAAGAGTAATTGCTCTTTGCAGCGCAATATTTAACTGAAAGGGAAAAAATGGCGGTTATTTTAGTCAGTTACGGCTCGTTATCGCTAGCATTCTGCCCGCTTCAAATCAGACACAGAGGTGAAATAGTGCGGTCACTAGATCACATTTATTTGAATGAATTATAGCATTTATTTGAATTAGTTATCGAGAGAAAGAGAGAGAGATGCAACTGTGTGTGCATTACCTGTGTCTGCGCGTCTCTACAAACAATCAAGCCTTGTTTAGTTCCTTCAAAAATAGCGAGTTTACCACCTCTTTGCTCAGGAATATAATGTAGCGATTTATTAATAAAAGTTATTAATAAAAGTCGCGGGGCAGCGTTGACAACAAGTTTCTTTGTGTGATCTGCGAAGACTGCAATCTCCGAACTCTCTCTCTCTCACTAGAACGAATCTGCTGCGTGGTTCGGAGGTTAGATGCATACATATGCACCGTTGGGACATAAGCTGAAGTACACTTGCTGCACGTCGCATAACACGTTAAAACTGTCAATATGCGGGAGTAAG
>NW_015558605.1:617553-621825 GCF_001515605.1 Sinocyclocheilus anshuiensis | reverse complement strand
CGTAAACAGTAGGGAGAATGTGTCTCAGTACATTGCATCCATTGCAGCTGTGCATTCGGATTTAAAGGGACAGCAGTCTAATTTAGTTGCTATTGTCCGAGTCACCTCTATGATTTTCAGGTGTTTTAGGTGAATCAGATGATCAGGACGATGAGGTGTCTGAGGATAGTTCTGATGAGGACAATATGCATTTGTGAGTCATGCAAGCACAGATTCAGTGATGACAGTTTGTCCTTTTACGTACTAATATGTACACTTTAGGTATTAATATGTACCTTTTAAAATGATAACCGCGACGTCGTGGATCAATAGTTGTGTGCTGGTAATCAGTTGGTAATTTTTTCTAATTATTTATTTTCTATGGGCGGACATGCAGTAGTTAATCCTAATTTATTTCCTCATATGCCCAAACTAATATAAAGGCTGTTCCAACAGATTTGAATGATGAACACAGACCCGAAATGAATTCAGTTCATTTATTTTGAAAAACACACAAGTATGAACGGTAAAATATACTCAAATTATTAATAAAAACATAGGATATACAGCGAAATATGAATGAAAGAATTCAAGATGTTCCGTGCTCAGCATCAATATAAACAGATATGCTAGCGTAACATTTGCTAGCAGACATTTCAGATGATTAAGTTAAGATACCATAATCACAGAGGTATAAATATTAGCTAAAGTACTTAAAGTAGACTGTGGGTAATGTTACTTAACTAATCTGACGCAGTTGTTATACTATTTTTGGAATAACTGACGAGAAACGGAGAGAAATGTCAGATGCTGATGTGTCCGCGGTTGCCATTGTAACTCAACGGCCACCAGTACTATACATAATAATAATAATAAAAAAGAGTTTTAGCGTCTTTCCAGAGTTCAATAACTGTATTTTATACATTTATAAGCCTATTTATATGTTATAAATTGTAAGACTCCCCTCAGAAAAACGAATTCTTCTGTCAGACACAGTTGAAGTAGCTAAAAAGTGCCTCAGACAAACGCTGTCCTGATTCAGTATCTGCGGCAGATGAGATGGTGTAGCCTGGTCGGTGTCATTATTTCAACCTTATCTTCATAACTCGTTAAGAAATAAAAAAGTTTCACGACTCAAAAAAAAAAGTTTTTTTTCCCCTTACTTCCCTGTTGAAATAAACAGTATATGCTGGTTAGGTATGTTTTGATGCTGGTTTATGCTGGTCCTTTTGCTGGTTTATGCTGGTCCTTTGCTGGTTTATGCTGGTCCTTTGCTGGTTTATGCTGGTCCTTTGCTGGAGCAAAGGACCAGCTTAAACCAGCATCCCAGCGTCAAAACATACCTAACCAGCATATGCTGTTTTTTCAACAGGGTTGTAAATATCCTGTGCACACGCGGAGTGTCACTATATATTAAGTTTTTTTTAATCACTTTATTAAACCTTCAAATAACAAACAGGCATTGTCATCTTTCCATTGTTAAACACATTAACAATAAATCCAAGCAGCATATATAATGAACAAAATAATATTAAAATAAATAAATAAAAATAAACATTAAAATAATAGTAAAAGCAGTTTTACATTAAGGAAATCTTCGTTTTTAAAATGTTTTATGGATTGAAATAAAATTCTAAAATCATTTTCAAGGAGAAACTTAAACAAATCTACATTTGTGCATATATAAAACAATCAACATATTATTGGACAGAAATTCAATCTTTTTATTTGCACTATATAAGCAATCGTCCATATTCTGACTTGGTGAAAAGAACATTTTATCTTAAGGGAACTTTCAATCTTGTGCCTGACATTTAATTACACTTTTTAAATAGCAAATTCTGGTAATCAGAGCATATAAAGAATGTGTAAATGATGGTCATGAAATTACGTGCATGTGACGTTGCAGTTACGTTGCCAGTAAGACATTGTTACCAATATAATACCAATAGAGTACGTATATGGGACGTGCTTGGTAATATTATGACGTTAGGAGGACGTACTGACAATGTTGTGACTTGGTAATTTGATGGTAATAAAATTATGGGCATGCAACGTCGTAGTTACGTTGTCAATTGGTAAGTCATTATTACAAATTACCAAAAATTACGTAACTGTTGTCGTGTGTTAACAGGGAATGGTTGATAGACAAGCCGGAATTTGTAAGAGAGAGAAGATGGCAAATAAAGAGAAGAGAAGAAGATTGAAAGAGAAGAGAAACACAGACAAGATCAAGAAAAGATGAAAAACGAACAAAAACAAATTATAGCAGGATTACAGGTGAATCAAGAAGAAGAAAATAAAAAGAGCTTTTGGGAGCAAAGGAGGAATAAAGAAGAAGAAGGAGAGAGTAATAGAGAAGAAAAATAAAAGAGGCTGAAAATGAGAGAAAAGAGATTCACGAGGAAATTAAATGACAGCAGAGAGAATGGGAGGATGAAAAGAAATGAAAGATGAGAGAATGAGAGGAAGAAGAACGAAAGAGAAACACGAGGAACAACTGAGAGAAAAATGAATTTCAAAGAGAAAGATTTCACAGAGAGAGAGAAGAAGAATGACAGAAGATCAAAAGAGAGAGAATATGAAGAAAAGAAAACTGAAATGAAAACACATTATGAACAACTGGAATGAGAGAGAAAAGATGAGTGGGAGAGAATGAAACGAGAAGATGAGAAGAGAAGAGAAAGGAAGAAACGAAATGAAACCGAAACATGAAGAGGAAATAAATGAGATGAAGAAGAAACATGAAAGATGAAGCCAGAAAACAAGCAGATAAATTTAACAAGTCAACAGAAATAAAAATGCAGCATGTTCTGGAGCTCACAGAGAGGATTAAAGAGCATCAAAAACAAGAGGAATTACTGGAAAAACTCTGCAAACACCTGAAAGAAAAGAAAGGAGAGGAAACAAAATAGCTATAAGAACTTGGGAAAAAAAAGAAATGAAAGAAAATTCTGTCATTCTGTGACTGATTTCAAAGCATAAAATTAAGATATTATCTATAGTTATTTACCATAAACTTTTATTCCTATCAATTCTGTTTACTTAGATTATATTTGTTCGAAATTTTCTTGCTGGAAAAAAAGGGGCATGTTTAAAAAAAAAAATTAAAAAAAAAAAAATGGCATACAGTATGACAGTCACTCTACATTAATCAACAATATTGTAATTTTATTATTCTGATACTGCTTTTGGCATTTTTATATTGCATGAATACTTTTACAACATTACAACATTTAATAAAAGCACCAAATATTGCAAACTCATTTTTGTTTTTTTTCCTCCCTTGACTTTTTTTTCTAATTGTGTCACTTTAATGAACTCAACTCTATTGTAACATCCTTTATGAATAAATAAACAAACAAATAAATAAAGTTGTTATGAAGTTGTTATCATAATCAATTAGGGGGGAAGTTTTAATTGCAATTTCATCATTTCAACTCCACTAATTGCTGTGAGGAAAAATTTGATCGATTGTTTGACCATAAAATAATTACTGAACATTTGGCTTAAAATGAATAATGATTTACCTTTTCAAAACACTAATATTATTTATAAAAGTTTTATGGCTTCATTAGTGGCCAACAGACATTTTTTTTATCTTTTGTGTGCAGCCGAAGAAATAAAATCATACAGGTTTTGATAGAAAAGCCTTTACAGGAGCTCATTGTAAGAAACCATGCATAAAGTCATACACTCAAAAAAAAAAAGCTGGTTCTTTAAAGGTTCTGGACATTAGCGGAGCCGAGCGATGACAGAAAGATAGAGATGGCGGATAAAAAACAAATTGTAGAGATTATGTAATTTTATGTGGCATCAGTGTACATACAGAGATAATACTACTATATTGACATTACATTAGCCTTTATTAACAGAATACGGCGTTCTATGAAATAATTGTCATAACATTAAATCAAGCTAGGACACTTACTTGCGCTATTGTAAGTCTTTGAGCCTGCAACATGTGCACACGCTCTATGTCTTCTGTTTCCAAGCGTTTATCCGCGGCAACATTCCGATCTCTGCGTCTTGCGCCGGTTGTTGAACGTTGTCTTCCACGTGAAACGGAGCTAAACCATTCACGTTAAAACATACAGTACTACCATTAACACATTAGACCTGTATTACTCGAAGTAGATTGGTCTATCGAAGCGATATCCCAATTCGTCAGTCACAACGTGACTCGTAGTGACCGACTGAAAGGGAACAGCAAATTCAGCCATAATCGCTGCCTGGGTTGCGTACGTATGTGTGGGGCGGAGCTATCAAAATAGGGGCGAGACCCTTTTGGGG
>NW_015558605.1:606615-616797 GCF_001515605.1 Sinocyclocheilus anshuiensis | reverse complement strand
TACAGTTGCTTTGACACAATCTGTATTGTTAAAAGCGCTATATAAATAAAGGTGACTTGACTTGACTTGACTTTGTTAACTGAATTGTGGGGAAAATGGGACACAAAAGTGGTTGTTTCTGCTTTTCTCTCTCAAATAAGTGGGAACAGCTAAATCATCCACCACATTGAGTTGCGATCACTTAGACCTCACAACTGGCTCACAGGCGAGGTATATGCCAAACAATACAGCAGCATAATCATTAAAATACATTTGCCATCTTTTGAGGAACTTGAGCATTAGGGTCTTGACCCTTGCAACCCGGCTTGAGCTCAGTCCAGTGGTGGAAAGAATACTAAGAAATTGTACTTAAGTAAAAGTATTGCTACTTAAGGAATAATTTACTTGAGTACAAGTAAAAGTACTGAAAAATAATAGGAGTACAAGTAAAAGTACTGAAAAATAATATGACTCAAGTAGGAGTAAAAAAGTAGTTTGCTGAAAAACTACTCAAGTTACTGCGTTACAAAATACTTTAGTATTATTTTTCTATTTTTACCCAAATTGAGACGATGTGAGCATTATGGAGCAGGGTTAACCCTACTAACACTCTTGTACTGTAATGTTTCACAAGTGAGAGCCAGGAAATCCCTTATGTGGACAAATGCATCAGATATCACTACAGCTGAATCTTGTATCACAGTATAGAATTTTATAAAAAAATATTTTCTGTCTCACTGTGATAAGAAGCAACATGGAACCACAGAAGCTAACTGTTTCAAACACAACCGATGTGATATATTGATTTTGGAGCAAAACATGATATTAGTTGTCATGTTTGATGCTATGTTAAGCAAACATACTACCTATCCCTGTTGCCAGGAGCAACTGTTTTATAACTAATTTTGAAAAGTACATTCACGAATAAGATTATGTGGTTGTAAAAAATAATGTGGGGTATGGGTAAGGTTGGGCATCGTTTTAATTTTTATAATTCCGATTCTTGTCAATTCCTAATTTTGATTCCAATCAGGGAAAATAAATAAATGAAAAATAAAAAAATCTTAGATATCATTTACATTTATTCTAACTCTTATTGCAAAATATTTCCTTGTTAGCTGAATACTATGAATGAAAATCAACAGGCTAAAGAACACTTACACAAGGATGTGTGTCCAGCAGAGAAAACAGCCTGTGAGTCTTCTTGACTTGAATGGTTTAAAATCACATTGAAAGTGTAGTTTGTAATAATGAAAAAGGTGGACTCCAGGCACATTTTAGATAGGACAAACAAAAAAAAAAAGAGCATTTTATTTAACATTTTAACCCATACTTAGGCTTGGGAATCCAAAATCTATTCCAATTGTGGAATAGGATGCTTAAGGTCAGGAATCGTCTAGTTGTTATCAAATTAAAATTTTGATTCCTCTTATCGATTCCTTTGTGCGCATTTTAAACCATTCTAGCACAAGAAGGCTCGTGCTCTTGTTTTCTGTACTGCACACATAGGGGCGTAGCCATCATTTCAGAAATGAGGGCGACAGAAATGTGAAAAGATGGATAATAAATCAAATACACTGCTGGATGATAACATAATTTGTATTCTATAATATTTTTTCCTGTATTTTCCTAATGACAATTTTAGGATTGGTTCAGCTACAGCCATAGCTGAATGCTTTTGTCCATATTAGGGATTCCCTGCATGTCATAAGTTATTATATTACTTCTATGAAGCCATTTTGGACTTTCTGCGTGAGAGCGCCCTCTGGCTTCGCTATGAATGAACCATACACGCCCATGTGCACACACACATCCAAAGCACGCACACAGAAAAAGTGATTTTAAATGCATCTTATCGACAGATAAATCATGGTTGATCTATCAGCCAGATGCACGTAAAAATGCATGCACTCTTATTTCAGTGTTAATAATGTTGAGGTTATTTTAGCTTCTTACATTTAGTTTAACTGCACTGTTAAAGAGAGTGATTTTTACCATTCAACTGAACTGTGTGCATGTATTTTAGACACTTGCATTGTTCTTGCTCCATCCATGCAATAACTGCGTCCTTCTATCAACGAGTTTCTATTTACTTATACTGCTGTGAGCTCTGGTAATATCGATGGTATGACCCATTTCAGGTGCTGAAAATCAAATCAAAATAAAATAAAATTTAAAATCAGAACATAGCTCACATTCACTAAAATACTGAAATGCTATGCTGATTCAAAACGACAACGCCGGATTGAATGCCTCGCCCTCGTAGCTGAACTGGAAGTTTTGATTGTTTTTTTACCCGAGTCAGACCTCTCTGTTACTGCCTGAAGTGCAGGGCTCCACCCCAGAAGTTTGAAAAGTGCCCGTCAAACACCGGCTCGCTCTGTTTCTCCATCGGCGCCTTCTTTGTCCATTTATTTTTCGTACTTTTACTTTTGTAGAATAAAACTAAAGGATTCAACTTCGCTACATTTATTTTTCACCAAAAGTACAAAGTACCACAATTTAATTATACTCAAGAAAGTAGAAGAAAAAAAAATGTACTTTACAAACTGTAATACATTATAGATTACTTGTTACTGTTATTTAAAAGTAAATCCTTACCTTACAATATTACGGTCTCAGAATTGTAATGCGTTACATGACTCCTGTATTACTTTTGAGTTACTGTCACCAAAATAACTTCAGAAGTAGAACTTAACAATCTAAAATGACAAAATGTACTGCAGAGCATTTTACATCCAGTAGAGTATGGTGTAGCATGACTGTGGACTATCCAGGCTACTAACAATATAGCTTATAATTGGCAAAGTGAAGGCTCAAGACAATGCAAGAAAGGATGAAAGAAAACTCGAAGTAATGCGCATCCATCCATCTCACGAATGTACAGTCTTTACCATCTTCACCCATTAGCAGCTTTTCCACTGGCCAGTGCGAGCCGGGCGGGGCTAATAGCCTCGGACCTCGAGCACAGAGGCCGAAATCATGTCGCGTTTCCACTGTCGGGCCAGTAGCCTCGCGGCACTCCTGTAAAACCTGCCCTAAACACGCCTTCACTGGACTACGTCACACAATACAAAGTTCCACCAGTGAGAGGGAGATGAATGAAATAAATCGATAAACAAATATATCAGAAGCTGTTGTTTAGTCTTTATTTACAAACGTGGACACCACACGTGGCTATTGACTGACCACGAACAGGAAATACAACTTACTAGCGGCATTTTTAATTCGTTAATGTCTCACGGGCTTTTTTTTTTTTTTTTAATAAAGTAATGCGTTACTGTAATGCATTACTTTTGTAACGCGTTACTCCCAACACTGGTTACTTTCCACCTCTGGCTCAGTCCCATTTAAAATATTACAATTTAAAATAGCATAATTGAAAGATTTCTAATGTGCTCGATTTTTGAATATTAAATATTATAATAATTAGATCACTGAGTGCCTCTTACATAAAAATGTCAATGAACTTCATCTGGAAAAGCCAATCTACATCATGAACCACTACACAGCTGGTGTGATCTTTTTTGGGGACAGAAAGGCAGTCAGGATTCAGAGTTTGTCAAAGGTATATGTTATTTCTGTTCGGGAGAGGTAGAAATGGTGAAAACGGTAGATGTTTACTGCTGAAACATGTATGACTAATAAAGGACACACAAATATAATGATAAATAATTAATAATTAAAGTCATTTCTCTGTTGATATTTTTTTGAAAATCCTTTTTGATGTGTCATGGGTTAACTTTGACAACTACAGGTGCATCTCAATAAGAACTTTTTCACGACATTCTAATTTATTGAGATGCACTTGTATAAAGCAATTGTGTCTTTTATCAACATTGAAAACACGCACTGGAAGTTTCTGGTTAGTTAATATTTTACACTTGATCTTTCTGTACATTCCTTTTGTTTCTGTTGTTGTGATAAATATTTGTGGAATAATGTAATTTTCTTTGTGGCTGCAGTACATAAATGCAGCAGAGAGCACTGTGTACTTGGTGGATCCATCACGCAACTGCGCAGAGCAGGCAGAATCAGAACTTGCTGCTAATACATCCTGGTACTTATGCAATCTCAACTATTAAACCTAATCATTCAAGTATAGGCAACAAAGGACTGTAGATCTAGACAGATGGGTATAATAGGTAGTAAAAGGAACTTAAAGAGGCAAAGCGGTATTAGAATTATTGAAAGCCTGTTCATTTAATCAAACCTAAAAAGACATGTAATGCCATGGTGCAACTACTAGATGATGCCTTTATTGCACTATTTAAAGATGTGTTGTATTGCTCTAACTACTATAGTTGTTTTTATGCATAAAATCTTTTATTAGGTAGTGAAATTATTACAATTTTTTTATTTTTTTTTTATGTTGATTTGAAGTGTCAGTTTTTGCATAAAAATGGGCGCAAAAACAAAAGTGTTGCATTTATAATTTTGTTCAGTATACAATAAAACATATATAGGTCTACACAGAGTTCAAATGTGCTCTTTTCTGATCACAAAGTATATAACTGTTAATTTTATTTCATATGAACTCATTTTTATTTTCTTATTTAATATTGATAAATCAGCAAAATTACAATAAAAATAAATTATGGGTTTTGAAAAGACTGTGATTGAGCTACTGTTGTGCACACCTGTTGCTTATTTTGCTCAAGATCATTTCCTATTTAAGTCCCCTTGCCATTCAGCCATGGTTTAATGAGAGTTGACAGAAAAATGACATGAAAGCCACAATTTACAAAGAAAGAACTTTGAGACTTCTGTGTCTATTTTGCACTCTTGATATTTTAGTGTGTAACCGCAAAACTGCACTGCTGTGCGCTTTTTCTGCATTTGTAAAAATGTATACACACACAAAACTTATTCCCATTATTTAGCCTCTTTCCCATCCATTTCTTTGACAAATATATTTGACCGTCAAGACCACAAGTGTGACTTTTTTCACTTAGCCTTTTCTAATCATAAGATCATTTCCTATTTAAGTCCCCTTGCCATACAGCCATGGTTTAATGAGAGTTGACAGAAAAATGACACGAAAGCCACAATTTACAAAGAAAGAACTTTTGGAGGAGGTGGAAAATTAAAAAATTCAGCTGTTCTCCAAGCTAAAAAACACAATTACGAATTCTGACAAAAAGAAACATTGGACAGAAATCACATAAAAAAATAAATGCTTCTGGCAATGGGTATGAGCAAAGCCCAGAAGAAGTGAGGAATAAGTGGAGGGACTTTGCAAGTGTGACCAAACGGAGGGCTGCGGCACATAGAAGGGAAGCAAAAAAGACTGGTGGGGGTATCAATTCAGTTCCAGAAGAGAAAGTTTTGGCCATCCTGGGTCCTGAGGCATTAGAAGGCATCCTTGGGGGCATTGATGCATGTGCATCGACCAGGCCTTTGCCTTCAAAGTTGAGCCCTCCAACATCATAAATGACTTAACTGACTCAAGGTGCCTCCAAGAGACCAAAGAAGACTCTTGGAAGCTTTTTCAAGGGGCGCAGCAACAGAGAAGACAGCCGTGTCTGAGAGAGAGAGAAAATCACAGCTACTTAAACTCACCACCAGCAGACAGCCAGTGTGATCCCCTTATGTGGTGAAAAAGGGATACCTATGCATCCCTGCCACCAGCACTGCCTCCGAGAGGCTGTTCAGTACTGGCGGGAATGTAGTAACTTGTCAAAGATCAGCTCTTAAGCCAACGGCAGTGAATATGCTGGAATCTCAGCTTTTACACAAACTGTAGTGAAAGTGAAAGTTTCCCAACACTGTTCCTGGAGGCACACCAACACTACACATTTTCCAACCTTTCCTAATCAAACGGCTGAATCAACTCATCAGCTCGTCAGTAGAGACTCCAGGACCAGAAATATATTGGTCAGATAAGGGAGACATCCAAAATGTGCACTGTTGGTGTGCCTCCAGGAACAGGGTTGGGAAACACTGATATAACTCATCCAAGTGAACACACACACCGTGAAAACACACCCGGAGTAGTTTTGACTGCATTCATCAATCCTTTTACCAAAAAGTGTAAAAATAACCATGACTGACTTGTATCATTTAAAATAAACTTAAGTTCATTACATGTCACGTTTATGTTCTGTTTTGGTTTTGATTTCCCTGCGTTTCTGTTCATCCAGCCTTGACCCAGTTTTCTGTTGTTTCCTGATTCGTCTATTCTGTTCACCTGTTTTGATTTAGTTCTCTACCTGTTTCAGTTCTCCCTGATTACGTTCCATGTGTTTATATGCCCCGTGTCCTCAGTTCCCTTGTCTTGATTTGAAGTTATGTTGTGGTGTTTTACTCCTATGTTCGTCTGTGTTTAACTCATGGATTTGTTATTAAAGACTCACTTTTGGATTAACCCTTTGCCGTGTGCCTCATCAAAGCCACATCGTTACAGAAAGCAAGACCACAAAACGAGATGACTGAACCGAGCAACACTAACTGGGCTGAGGAGCGCCTGTGGGACCTTCGACAGGGTGGCCGTCCTTTAGAGAGGTATGTGGAAAAGTTTATCAAGCTCTCTCATCGGGTGAGCTGGCCCGATGCCTTTCTCGGTGCCGTGTTTCGGTTGGGGCTGGATGAGAACACTATTCGTTATAGTTATCCAGCATGTGAATTCATCCTGGCCGAGATGATTAATCTCATTCTCTATTTATACGGTTCAAATTTTGAAGTGGAAGAAGTTAAAGATAACTCGACCCGTTCTCATACAGCCCCCTCTGAAAAGCACTTGGCCTTGCCAATTCACTTCACGCCGGTAACCTCCACATGCTGCTCTAATGGATCTGTGTCCTCTGCTCCTTCCAGGTTTCCTCGAGCCCGTAAGTGGGCGTCTAACAGCGCAGATCTGGGAGCCAAGGTTGTGGACCTAGCTGTTACATTTGTCCGATCAGCGCTCAAAGCCGCCTCCCTTCCATCTTCGACAGCAAGACCCTTTCCTATCCTCAGCCCAGAAACCGCGCCCGCTCCGCAGTCAAGCCCGCCGGCCGCCGCAACATCAAGCACCCAGCCACTGCTGACCCAAGCCCACCGGCCGCACCAAAATCAAGCCCTCAGCTGACAGCAGCTGCCCCCCTCACATCTAACCAGAAGAGGAATCTGAGAAGAAAAAGACTGCTCTCGGCCCTAATCCTCGCTCCAGTGTCGGCTCCAGCCCCAGAGCTCGCTCCAGTGTCGCTCCAGCCCATGAGTCCACTCCAGTGTCGGCTCCAGCCCATGAGTCTGCTTTAGAATGCACTCCAGAGCTCAACTGGGAGCCCATGTCAAGCCCAGAGAGCGCTTCTGTTCCCACGTCCAACCAAGTGAGGGCTCCTGTTCCTGAGTCCAGCCCAGAGAGGGCCGCTGGTCCCGCATCAGGCCCATGGAGGGCCTTGGGGGCCAAAATTTCCCCCATGGAATTTTTTTTTGGGGGGGGGTATTGGCCTCCTGAACTGTCTGCTCCGCCCGCCATGGGACCTGGATCCGGTATCGCCTTGGAGGCGTCTTGTCCGGTCCAAGCCTGTCCTGAGGGACCTCCAAGGCACCCCCTCCCCTCGATGTTATGTGGCGCGAAGTCGCGCCTTCCGGAGGGGGGCATAATGTCACGTTTATGTTCTGTTTTGGTTTAAAAAAAAGACTGAAAAGAACATTTCAGTTTTAGACTCGTTTGTACCCAGTTCATAGAAAGTGTCCTGTGTATTACTTGATATGTTAACTAAATATGAAATAACATTTCACAACCCATATGACTTTTCATACTACAGATATAATAACTTTAATGTTGATTAATCATTAATGAGGATTCAAAAATAGACACCAACCTCTTTGTTCTTCAGTCTCTTCGTGTTCCATTCTGCAGGATTCTGGATCACTCATGTTCTCAGTGTTCAGCTCTGCTTCACTTCTAGGCTGATGGGAATATTCCAGCATTTATTGGCGAGTTGCTGTGTGGGAGGAGCTTCAGTGAAGGTGAGTTGTCGTGGGAGGAGCTTCAAGCTGTGTGGCAGGAATAGCAGATCTGCTCCATTAAAAAATAATCAGTTAATGAATTGATGTTTTCTTTATTTCAAACATTTTAAGCATTCAATGTTTTGTGTTCACATTTTCAAAGATGGATAGATATAAGTAAAAGTTCACATTCTATGAGTTTTTTATTTATTTGCGAGTTGATCTAATATAAACCTTAACGTTTTCATTCGTTTATCATAAGAACAAACTAACAAAGAAATGGATGAATACACATATAAACAAAAGAAATCAAATATAAGAATTATATTAATAAAACAGAAGAATAAACTGATTCAGAAGTAATTGTACAGATGTGTAAGCAACAAAACACTTCAGTTAGTTGAACTGTAGTTGGTTTCAGTCTGTTTACACCAATGTAATGAGCTTTAAGTGGCAGTTTACAGGTGATTTGAAGACAGCAGCATAATGAATGAGGTGAAAACAGGAACTATTAACATGAAATCAGCACTTCTGAAAAGATTTACATGATCATCAGCAGAGATTTCACTGTATTCACACTTTATTTCATTGTTTAGAAACAGCATTTGAATCAAGACATGCTAAAAGTGTATGAAACTACTCTATACTTTATTATTATTTCTAACAATATGAGACATAACAATATGTGTCAAAACAAATACTAACACACTCAAAACGAATGACCATGGTTACAGTATTTTTCTGCGTTCTTTTTTAAGTTTTTAAAAAATTATTAATTGCTATTTTCCATCTTATTGGGACTCAAATAATACAATTTCATGATTTTTTATATTTTTCCCCCCAAAACTTTACTCTTATTTTTCAGGATACGTCGTCCCTTTGTGGGTATAAATTCACACAAAAACAGAAAACTTGTTACAATATTTTAAACTATCATAAAACATTTTCCCCATAACGTACAGCTTTTACAACACAGGGGAAGATAAGGATGTTGATGCATCAGCCAATGAGTTATTATAGAAAATAAAAAGGAACATTTTCTAATTTACTTGTCATAGCACATGTACTTACAAAATATCAAAATTACCTTTGATATCATTCTTATTAATATTTATATAAAAGTGTCATCAATTTACAGGTCATTAATGTAATGTACTAAATCAACTATTCTATTTAAAATGATGTTTTGACAATTTAGATGAATAATTTAACAACCAATGGCAGCCAGAAAGGTAAATGTATTCTATTACGCATATGCAGGCATATGAATATTTACATATTAGCTACACATCCAAACTGAATGATTTCACAATCCAAAATTAAAATGCGGGGCAGAGGGTTTATGCAGGCAGAAAAGTCACAGTTATCTTACCATTCTCTGAAATCAATGTGTACAGAATGTTTGTAGGTGTATGATTGTCTATTTTACGATCTTGTTTCTGACGCATTGTTTGTATTTGAAAAGAAGACTGACAATAATACGTAAAGGCCATACTTTAAAAAATACACTTGGACATTCCAATCCATTTACTGTCTCCTTTTTGATTCAAAAATTAAAACGGCAACAAACAATAAATAATTTTTTTTGTTTAAAGCGTCTTAACTGCTAAGTCCATCCACGATGGCAGAAAAAGTTAGTTTGACCTTCTTCATGCCCAGTCACGATGCCGATTCAACAACATAAATACCTTTTGCGCTCTCTAGTGGCTCGAAAGAAAACTACACAACTGAAAATAGCTCCTACAACATAATGCATCTCTTAAACCTGAGCTTTACCCGTTTTAATAACAATCACTCACTGAATAAGAAAGGTTTTATAAAGTTAAGATAGTGATTAAAATAGTTATTTTTGCATGTCAATAATACTTATTTTCCTTGTTTACATTTTCTGTCACTCTCTAACCATTAGGCCACGACTTGATGTATGATGTATGTAAATAGGGTCTAACATTAATTATAACCTATTTATTCATCTGTCTAATAATGTCTAAAAACATAATAATTATGTCTACCAAGCTCTGATCATGTCTGAATATTATATTAACAGACTATCTAAATTTTCATAAAACAATAGGCCTATAAACGGATGTGTCTGTCACTTTAAAGGTATGGGTTATCCAAAAATGAAAATGCTGTCATAATTTACCCAGTTTGTTCTAAACCTGCATAAAGTTCTTTCACACTCACTCGCTCACTCGCTCGCTCACTCACACACACACACTACAGACACTCTCTCACACACACACACACACACACACACACACACAC
>NW_015558605.1:603553-606457 GCF_001515605.1 Sinocyclocheilus anshuiensis | reverse complement strand
CTCACACACACACTCACACTCACACACACACACACAGACACACACACACACACTCACACACAGACACACTCACACGCAGACACACTCACACACTCACTCACAAACACACACACACATACGTTTTTGAACGAATCTCTTGAATGATCAAAAGTAAGGCCCCCCCCCCCCACACTAATGTAAGGTAATACTGTAATATTTTTTCAATTATAAATGATGGTAAGAAAAATTGTTGAAAACATAACACAGAAATACATCTACAGATTTGTAACCAACAAATACCCTCAGTATGTTGACCCCAGATCTCCTGTAAATACTCTCCAGATCTTCTGAAACTTAAAGCGCATTTCATTGAAGACATCAGCTTAATAAATGAGGTGAGAACAGGAACTGTTGACATGAAATAAAGAGTGTTTTCAGCAGCTGTTAATATTGATGAGCCTCAGTCAACAAGACATTCAGGATGATCAACAGATCATCTCACATTATTCTGTTAGGAACACATTATCTGAGTCAGGATAGATGCTAAAAGCCTAAGTGTTAGACTGAAAGACAGTACTGTTATTTCTCACAATGTGACATAGGTTAAACATCAATAATACAAAAACGCAGACACACACACACACACAATCAGACACACTCACTCACTCACTCACTCACTCACTCACTCACTCACTCACTCACTCACTCACTCACTCACTCACTCACTCACTCACTCACTCACTCACTCACTCACTCACTCACTTACACATACACTCACTCACTCACTCACACACACACACTCTCTCACACACACACACACACACACTCACACACACACACACACACACACAATCACTCACACACAACCTCTCTCTCACACACACACACACACTCAGACACACACACAATCACTCACACACACACACACACTCTCTCTCTCTCTCTCTCTCACACACACACACACACACAGGTTTGTTTTTGTGAAAAGTGGGGACATCCCATAAGCGTAATGGTTTTTCTACTGTACAGACCGTATATTCTATTGCCCTACACCAACCCTACCCCTAAACCTACCCCTTACAGGAAACTTTGTGCTATTTCAGATTTTCAATACACTCCATTCTGTGTGATTTATAAGCGTTTTGAAAAGTGGGGACATGGGGTAATGTCCTGAAAAGTCACCTTCTCCTTGTAATACCTATGTCATACCTTTGTCGTTATACAAATTTATGTCTTCATTTGGTAATACCTATGTCATACCTTTGTCGTTATACAAATTTATGTCTTAATTTGTCACAAAAACACACGCGCGCACACACACACACACACACACACACACACAATAACTAACCTATAGTCTAACATTCATATGAATCCTAATATAGTTGAATTTTTTTAATAACTACATTAATTGCTATAGAGTAATTCGATCATCAACATTTCACAGTTTTCATGTACAGAAACTGACAATGATCATAAAACTTTCAAAAAGAGCAATATTTCTTGTGTCAGATTTCATTAATATATCTATATTCACATTTATCATTAGATTAGAAATTTCCCAAGTTTTGCTGATGCAAACTTATTTCTACTCTTCTTAATCTTTGGCAAATCAAATCTGTTAGTCACTTTGTTAAAATATACTGAATCAGCGATTGCTGGAGTTACATTGATCCGATAATGAGCCACGTTAGCCGTTAATATAGTGAATTATGAATCAAAATTAACACTTAAAACATTAAATATTGCTTTGTGTGTGCGCTTTATTTGAAGATGTTTTATGGTCATTCTTTCTGTAAAACTGTAACATATTAATGCAATGTACTGTATGTAGTTATCAGAAATGGTGCTGTAGATCAGTTATTTACAGTAGAGTTTGTTTTTGTATTATGTTTTATACGTATTGTGAGAAATAACATTCTTGTTTTTCTACTGAGAATGTTTATAGGCTTTCATCATATATCCCGACTCGTTCTAACAGAATAAAGTGAGATGATCTGCTGATGATCGAGTGTTGATTGAGGCTCATCAATATTAACAGCTGCTGAAAACACTCTTTATTTCATGACAATAGTCCTGTTTGCACCTCATTTATTATGCTGATGTCTTCAGATCTCCTGTAAATCACCACTTTAAGCTCGTTTGGCATCAACATTATGGTTGCCACCTTCAACGAGGCAAAATAACACCCAAAAATAATAAAAGAAAATGAAAACAAAAAAACGTGTCTAAGGCTTGTAACTGATTATTTCAACACACGACAACTTGACAGCTCAACCATAAACCACGAGAGAACATGAGATCGAGTACGTGAACTTGCAACAGAACACATTAGTATTATTGTACATTTGATTCTTTTATTTCTTTCTAAAGAACTCTTCTGTATATGTTGGTGTGCCTTAATCAGATTCTGAACCAGTAATCACATTTTTTACTTATTTAGAACTTACGATTCAAATTATTGCGTAATTATTTGTTCCATTTTAATTTAAATACTTTCACACTTTTAAAACCTTAAATAATATTTATTAACGATAAATCAATTAATTGTAATATATGTATTTATCTGTCTAATAATGCCTACAAATATAATAGTTAGCTCTGACGATATATTATATTAGGAGATTATCCAAAGTAAAAATAATACTAACAATAGGCCTATACTTTTAAAAGCTCGGATGTATGTAAGTATGAAGTTCAGCGTGAGGAAATGAAATGCTTCTCTGCAAACAGTGCAGTTCACCCGGTTATTTACATCTCAGTTTATGCTTTCAATTGTTTTCTTACCATTATTTATACTTGGAAGAATTTAGATTACATTATTATTTTCTGTTGTCTATTACTACAAAAACAAACTCAGTACCTCAGTGATGTATTTTTGATTTTGGCAGATCAGCTCCTCCCACTCTGGAATTCATCATCAGT
>NW_015558605.1:580880-602811 GCF_001515605.1 Sinocyclocheilus anshuiensis | reverse complement strand
CTATTGCCCTACACCAACCCTACCCCTAAACCTACCCCTTACAGGAAACTTTGTGCTATTTCAGATTTTCAATACACTCCATTCTGTGTGATTTATAAGCGTTTTGAAAAGTGGGGACATGGGGTAATGTCCTGAAAAGTCACCTTCTCCTTGTAATACCTATGTCATACCTTTGTCGTTATACAAATTTATGTCTTCATTTGTCACAAAAACGCACGCGCACACACACACACACACACACACACACACAATAACTAACCTATAGTCTAACATTCATATGAATCCTAATATAGTTGAATTTTTTTAATAACTACATTAATTGCTATAGAGTAATTCGATCATCAACATTTCACAGTTTTCATGTACAGAAACTGACAATGATCATAAAACTTTCAAAAAGAGCAATATTTCTTGTGTTAGATTTCATAAATATATCTATATTCACATTTATCATTAGATTAGAAATTTCCCAAGTTTTGCTGATGCAAACTTATTTCTACTCTTCTTAATCTTTGGCAAATCAAATCTGTTAGTCACTTTGTTAAAATATACTGAATCAGCGATGGCTGGAGTTACATTGATCCGATAATGAGCCACGTTAGCCATTAATATAGTGAATTATGAATCAAAATTAACACTTAAAACATTAAATATTGCTTTGTGTGTGCGCTTTATTTGAAGATGTTTTATGGTCATTCTTTCTGTAAAACTGTAACATATTAATGCAATGTACTGTATGTAGTTATCAGAAATGGTGCTGTAGATCAGTTATTTACAGTAGAGTTTGTTTTTGTATTATGTTTTATACGTATTGTGAGAAATAACATTCTTGTTTTTCTACTGAGAATGTTTATAGGCTTTCATCATATATCCCGACTCGTTCTAACAGAATAAAGTGAGATGATCTGCTGATGATCGAGTGTTGATTGAGGCTCATCAATATTAACAGCTGCTGAAAACACTCTTTATTTCATGACAATAGTCCTGTTTGCACCTCATTTATTAAGCTGATGTCTTCAGATCTCCTGTAAATTGCCACTTTAAGCTGGTTTGGCATCAACATTATGGTTGCCACCTTCAACGAGGCAAAATAATAAAAGAACATGAAAACAAAACAAAAATCTGTAAAAGGCTTGTAACTGATTATTTCAACACACGACAACTTGACAGCTCAACCATAAACCACGAGAGAACATGAGATCGAGTACGTGAACTTGCAACAGAACACATTAGTATTATTGTACATTTGATTCTTTTATTTCTTTCTAAAGAACTCTTCTGTATATGTTGGTGTGCCTTAATCAGATTCTGAACCAGTAATCACATTTTTTACTTATTTAGAACTTACGATTCAAATTATTGCGTAATTATTTGTTCCATTTTAATTTAAATAATTTCACACTTTTAAAACCTTAAATAATATTTATTAACGATAAATCAATTAATTGTAATATATGTATTTATCTGTCTAATAATGCCTACAAATATAATAGTTAGCTCTGACGATATATTATATTAGGAGATTATCCAAAGTAAAAATAATACTAACAATAGGCCTATACTTTTAAAAGCTCGGATGTATGTAAGTATGAAGTTCAGCGTGAGGAAATGAAATGCTTCTCTGCAAACAGTGCAGTTCACCCGGTTATTTACATCTCAGTTTATGCTTTCAATTGTTTTATTTATACTATTTATACTTGGAAGAATTTAGATTACATTATTATTTTCTGTTGTCTATTACTACAAAAATACCTCAGTGACCTCAGTGATGTATTTTTGATTTTGGCAGATCAGCTCCTCCCACTCTGGAATTCGTCATCAGTGAAGCTCCTCCCACTCTGAAATTCATAATCAGTGAAGCTCCTCCCACTCTGGAACTCATCATCAGTGAAGCTCCTCCCACGCTGGAATTCATCATCAGTGAGATCATCAGGAAGAGCTGAAATCTGTAAAGACTGAGTTTATTAAAGAGGACAGAGAGAAGATGAGAGATCCAGAGCCCTGCAGAATCAAACACACTGAAGAACAAACAGGTTGGTGTTTATTCTTGATTTCTCATTCATTCATGTTATAAAGATGTAAGCACTTCATCAGATTTAGATAAACAGTTAAACTATGAAATGGGTACAAAATGTTGTTTTTGTGGGGATTTTAACAAAAGATCTGTAATGGGAGGTTTGAGAAACATCAACATCAGGTCAGACTTAGTTTACCGCTTTTATTTTATATATATTTTATATCTGGTTCACAATTCTTTGCAAACAAACCACAATTATTTGATTCTTTTATTTCTTTCTAAAGAACTCTTCTGTATATGTTGGTGTGCCTTAATCAGATTCTGAACCAGTAATCACATTTTTTACTTATTTAGAACTTACGATTCAAATTATTGCGTAATTATTTGTTCCATTTTAATTTAAATAATTTCACACTTTTAAAACCTTAAATAATATTTATTAACGATAAATCAATTAATTGTAATATATGTATTTATCTGTCTAATAATGCCTACAAATATAATAGTTAGCTCTGACGATATATCATATTAGGAGATTATCCAAAGTAAAAATAATACTAACAATAGGCCTATACTATTAAAAGCTCGGATGTGTGTAAGTATAAAGTTCAGCGTGAGGAAATTAAATGCTTCTCTGCAAACAGTGCAGTACTTCATCAGATTTAGATAAACAGTTAAACTATGAAATGGGTACAAAATGTTGTTTTTGTGGGGATTTTAACAAAAGATCTGTAATGGGAGGTTTGAGAAACATCAACATCAGGTCAGACTTAGTTTACCGCTTTTATTTTATATATATTTTATATCTGGTTCACAATTCTTTGCAAACAAACCACAATTTTTATTACATTTCTCAATATAGTTTACAACATTGCGTTTTTTGTTGTTGTTTTTTTTTTCAGTTATAAACCGTAAACACCAGAATGTATCAAGTAATGACTAAAGCAAAATCTGATTTATAGTTAATAAATGTGCATTTCACATAAATTCTAGAAGTTCTTTATAGTTATGGAGATTATTCTTCTCACAGTAACCTTGGTAACCATGTTAATGAATGTGATCAGCACTGCACAGTTTGTGTGAAAACTGAGACAATGGATCAATTTCTTGTCTTTCCATTGTGCTGAAAACAAGAGCCCAGATGATTTTAAAGGGGGGAAATTATGTCATAAGTGACTGTGTAATTAAGTACTTTGATCTGCTGAGATATGGACGAACACAGACACCCTACTGAGTGAAGTTTAGAGATGCTATGTCTGCAGACGGTGTGTCCTTTCCCACAGTCTCCATCCAAACTCCCCAAGTCTCTGATCCTGGTCAATGCGGAGTCCAGTTGTCCAATGTTTGTCTTTGTCTGAGCAGCTAGATCAAGTCAAGTCACCTTTATTTAAACATTTAAGTACGTAAGGAAATGCTGTGAAAGGCTGAGGGGGATTCTGTGGCTTGAACTGAATGTCTTCCTTACACTCAGCATTATTTCAGTGCCAGCTATTTAGGGCTACAAGATTTGGGTAAAAAAAATCCAATTGCGATTTGCTATTTAAAAAAAAAAAAAATATATATATATATATATATACTGTACATATATACATACACAAATTAAATATCTTACCCATAGGCGGAGGGTGAACCAACTGCAGGGTAAGGCTGAAGTACTCTATAATGTATATAACTACACACATCATAAACCCATCTGTTTAGACAAGTACCACGGAATAGTTTAATATGACGGAAGTTGATCACAATTCAGGAAAAACATTCTAATTCTAACACAGGTATTCACATTTTCACAGGTATTCAAACAGCGAGTAAATGATAGAGAAAGCCAGCAAAGAACATTTACATGAAAGATCACTGACTTCAGTCTAGCCAGAGTTTAAGCACTCAAAACCCGTTTGAAGCTGCGCGTACACTTTATCATAAATGAATATCTTGCTTGCATCGTGCATACATCTGCACTTTGTTGCTTATAATGGGAGAATTTGCGAGTTGCAGTCAGAATTTGTTCAAAACTTCAGTGTTTCAGCGATGGCTCATCTGAACGCTTCTGATTGGACATTGCATTCCTAAGCTCAACACAATCATGTGTGATTGGTTATAATATGCAATGCTGTAAAAACGCGTAAAAAGAAATATGATGCAACATGAGCAGGTCTAAATTTAATACAGCAATGAACACTTTTTATTTAATTAAAATTTTCACTATTTTCATGTTTTAAGTATTATAGTTTATTGTAAAACCATACCATTTATTGTTTTTCCTTTTTTTTTGTTGTTGTTGCTTGTTTTTGCTTTTCACGATACAAATAGTTGCAAAGCAACTTTGCAGCAAATTAAGTTTCTACAATATTTAGTGGTAGCTTATCAGTTAATGTACATATGGCAGAAATGTACGGAAAAATCAATTAAAGACAATCAAACAGACGATGAACACTATTAACAGCAATTATTATATGATGCAATCGAACTCATAGCAAAATTTGGTAGTTCTAGTTTTTCTGTGCACAAATTTTACATCGATACTTCAAATATCGCGAAACACTAGTTTAGAAACACTTTTTGTTGAGAAAAGGGCTTTAATGCAAATAGATGTGTTGTTGCATTAAATATATTATATTCAATTGATTAAACTGTATATAAAGTTATTTTATAACTACTGGAATAAGACGTGTTACCTCTCAAACATCATTCGTCTTTATTTTTGTTGTTTTGTCTATTGTGTTTTTAATTGTCTTTATTGGATGTTCATGTTATTTTATAACTAATAAGTTCAAATTTAAGTTTTGCTTAGAAGATGAAAAAAGTCAAATTGCATTCTGCAATTTGAAAAAAAAAAAATGATTCAACTTGGTAATTTAGTAATAGGACTATTATTTGTGAAAATAGCAGTAAACTGGCGAATTCCAATTGCCTCGTTACTCTCTGCACTTTACCAATATTTGGGATGCGAAAGATACATCAGGCTATGCATGTGAAAAATAATTCGATCTTCAATAATAAACAGCTTATAAATGAAAGCTGCCTAATGTTAGCGAGTGAAATGTGGATCCAGGAAGAGGTAAAGGACTGTGCAAGCTTTGGGATGCTGATGGAAGTGATCTACTGCATCTTTGCTTTGATAATATTATCATATTTTGATAATATTACAATTCGATAATTGTGTCATTGATTTAATATATTTAATACTTCTCACTACCGAAATGTGTGATTTGTATTTATGTTTTAAAAATAATTATAGGAAGATCAATGTACCTAATTTTTGGAAAGTTTCAGAGATGTTTAAATGATTAACCGCGATTAATCGCATCCAAAATAAAAGTTTTTGTTTCCGTAATATATGTGTGTGTACTGTGTATATTTATTATGTATATATAAATACACACACATGCACATATATATTTAGGAAGAATATGTTATGTTTATATATTAAATATATTTATATATAATATAAATATATGCATGTAAATACATGCACGTATATATTGTGAAAATATTTCCATGTGTGTGTATTTATATATACATAATAAATATACACAGTACACACACATTAAGTAAAACAAAAACTTATTTTGAATGCGATTAATTGTGATTAATCGTTTGACAGCACTAACTGAAAGGCATCGTGTCCCTTTAGGGGCTCCGTAATCTAGCGCATATTTACATAGAAAAACTAATTAAAAAGCAGCGGAGCTTTGTAAACAGGTCAGAGTAATCATGTCATCTCCTTAAGAACGATATGATTGCGAGAACAAATTTACCGAGATTTTTGAAAAGGTCCTGTTCACACATGATCTCTTAACGGTAACTTACCAGTAATTTATGTGTGAAAGGGGCTAAACTCTTCCTCTGCATATGCTGTGAATTTGAATTGCTTAACGTTCATCTGGGAAAACAAGTGTGCATTATCTCACTAGATTTTCAACGTAAATCATTTGTAAACCTTTGCCAACACCGGAGAATACATCAACCTATGCCTAAATATGCCATTTATTGTACATCGCGATTTCAAAATAAAAGTTTCTGAGTTTGCATGTGGCCAAATATTAAAATGTAATGGATTTAAACATCGTTTAATCACGCCGTAAAGTGAACCGTCACCAGGCCGTTGGCGCCCTCTGCAGGTATTTGTTATAATACATAATGTACTTAAGTCGGTTATGTTCATATTATTTATAGGCATATTACATTATTGTTATTATATTACAGTGTTGTTCAATAAAACCATATAATTATTTGGTTTTCATACTTTTTTATTTGAGCCAATTATTATTGCCTCATCGTTAGTTTATATATAAATAGTCATACTAAAGCCTGGTTTTCATTTAGGTCTGTTTGTGTTACTAAAAAATATCTGATTACTCTATTGTCAAAATAATCAGTAGATTACTTGATTACCAAAATAATCATTAGTTACAGCCCTAGATTAGTTAAAATATTTCAAAATACAACTGCATTGTTTTACTTTTTGTAACTAAGACAAATATTTTGTCAATGAAAATTTCTTAAAAATAGTATTAAAACTCGTTCTCGTTCTAGTGAACCAAGTATCTGTATTTTGTCTCATCTCGTGAGCTAAGTGTGTCACACCCCTAGTGTCGATAAGCAGTGATATAGATCATAATTTTCCAAGTGTATGATATAGCTTTCATTCTTCAGGTCAACCATATATTCACAGAAAAAAATCAGTTTGAGTAAGGAAAGCGATAACTTTGCCATAGTATCCTTTCAAATGTTAAAGTTGCCACAGTCAATGCATTTTTTGCATGTGCTTTCATGTTCCTGATATTGAATTATTTAGATTTACTGAAAATGAATGTAAACTTTTTTTCATTTCAGACCTGATGGAAGAGAGCGAGGAGAGTGAAGAACTGAGTGAAGTGGAGGAGAAACATCATGACAAACCTGGAGGAAAACCTTTGAGTCGCTCGAAGACTGAAAATACATTTTTAAAGAAAAGAAGAGCCAAGAAATCTTTCACCTGCACTCAGTGCGGGAAGAGTTACACAACCAAACATAATCTTGAGCTTCACATGAGAGTTCACACGGGAGAGAAGCCGTTCACGTGTGATCAGTGCGGGACGAGTTTCACACAAAAAGGAAACCTTAAAGGACACATGAGAGTTCACACGGGAGAAAAGCCGTTCTCGTGTGATCAGTGCGGGAAGAGCTTCTCAACCAAACGTAATCTTAAACTTCACATGAGAGTTCACACCGGAGAGAAGCCGTTCACGTGTGATCAGTGCGGGACGAGTTTCACACAAAAAGGAAACCTTAAAGGACACATGAGAGTTCACACGGGAGAAAAGCCGTTCTCGTGTGATCAGTGCGGGAAGAGCTTCTCAACCAAACGTAATCTTAAACTTCACATGAGAGTTCACACCGGAGAGAAGCCGTTCACGTGTGATCAGTGCGGGACGAGTTTCACACATAAGCATCATCTTGAGCGTCACAGGAGAGTTCACACTGGAGAAAAGCCCTTCACATGTGATCAGTGCGGAAATAATTTCTCATAAAAACAACGTCTTGAGGATCACATAAGAATTCATACTGGAGAAAAAACATTCACATGCCATCAGTGTGGGAAGAGCTTCAAGCTATCATCATACCTTCATGCTCACATGAGGATTCACACAAGAGATATTATGTACCCGTGTGATCAATGCGGCAGAACGTTTCTTTGGGCATCAGACCTGAAGAAACACCTGGCAGTTCATACGAAGGAGAAGCCACATTCATGTTCTGAATGTGGAAAGAGTTTTCCACTGCTGCAAAGTTTACAGAAACATGAGAAAATGCATGCTGATGTGAGAGACTACATGTGCTTTGAGTGTGACAAGACTTTTACTTCAGCGAGCTGTTTAAACCTGCACCAGAGGATCCACACTGGAGAGAAACCTCACAAGTGTTCATACTGTGACAAGAGATTCAGTCTGTCAGGAAATCTGAAACGACATGAGAGGATCCACAGCGGAGAGAAAGCGTACACATGTGATGTTTCGCTTTTAAAAGTCACCTGAAGATACACATGAAGATCCATGCAGTGGAGAAACCACTGCGAACCGTGTGAGGAGAGGTTCATCCAGTTATCTTCTTCATTCATTCATACAAAACAGACAATCACAGTCTGAAATCACTGTAAGCTGTTCATCTTTATGTAAGTCTCTTCTGAGTAAGTTAGATTCCTTTCAGTCACACTGAGCAACAGGACGTTTTGTTGTTTGCTTGATATCTGCTTTAATCTTTTAACATTGTTATGAGATACTGAGACATAATTAAAAGAAAGTATCTCATTATTGTGAGAATGTATCTGATTATTATGGGATGTACTGCATGTTATTATGAGAAAGTATCTCATTATTACCATTATTATTTGAAAGTATTTCATTATGTAATTAATTTTCTGAAATGAAACTATTATTTCATATAGTTGACTGATGACAAATATGATGCAGGATAACAACTCCATAAATGCAGTTATACCCTAAAATGGGTATAATTGACTAAATATATAATTAGTCTTAGTACTTGGTGTATAAACTGAAATATTTATCTCGCATCATATCTATTAAAAATGAAATGTTTGTTTTTGGCAGAAGATCCAGAAATCAATCAGAGATCACAGCAGAAGGAGAGCAGAATGAAATCTGATTCAGAATCTGCGGAATGAAACGTCATGATTCTGAAGAACAAACAGATCGGTGTTTATTCTTCATTCCTCATGCTGAAGAAGCCTGTGCTGTGTAGGAAACAATGCGACTGTTGGCAGATTACATTAAAAGCCTAAACTATGTAGAGTTTCATGACCAAATTAGTGATGTATTACACAAATCATCTTCATGACGTTAAAATAGATCATAATCGTGCACAGCAGTTGTCGAGCAGATTTGTTGGATTAAAATGACTAGTGAACTCGTCAGTGATCTTGACTTTTGGGTTTTCATCACTTTTCATTTCACGTTTGTCTCTCATTTGAAATGATTTAATGTTTCTTTTAGACCTGATGGATGTGAACAAGAATCTGTCACCTGCCTTCAGTGTAAAAAAAAAAGATTGCAGTGTGAATCAAGGCTAAATGAGAGTTCACACTGGGAATTTCGCTCTGAAATCACATCTGCCTTCTCGTTCTGATAATTAACGGTGAGCAGTGCAGTGAAGTGTTTCACTGAGCATCAGTCCTGAAGAAACACCCGAAGATTCACGCGAGGAGAAGACTCATTCGTAATATTACAGCAGAAAAGACACGGCGGTGTGTGTTTAACTGCTGGAAGTCTTTTACTACAGATGATGATCTGAAAGAACACTAGAAAATTCACACTGGAAAAACTTTCAGGGAGCTGAAAAAGAGGCCATGACACTTTTAAGAGACGTGAATCTGATAGTATTTTTAAAGGTGGGGTAAGTGATTTGAAATCACCAAAACAAACACGCCCCTACCCCAAAAGTGTCTCGCCCCTATTTTGATAGCTCCACCCCACACATACGTACACAACCCAGGCAACGGATTAGTTCTGTGAAACAAAGCAAAACTGCTGCTGCGTTCTATTCATGACGTATTGACACAAATTTCAAATGATTTTCAATGTTGGCTTTGTCGCGTCCAGTGTACTAGACAGACTTTAGCTGTTGCGGCGCAGGCACAGTGTTACTCATCTATCGAGAAGAAACAAAGCAACCTCGGCGTCCGATCGCAGGCCTTCCGCTCCTTGAGTTCTCTCCAGCGCTGGAAAGCTGATCCCATATTTACACGGGTCCTACTTCTTGCCGTAAGCCTTCTTTTGTTCCGCAGACGTTTTCCTCTTTTGTTTTTTTTATCCGCCATCTCTATCTTTCTGTCGCTCGGCTCTGCTAATGTCCGTCCCGTGCACTGAACGCTCTCTCCTCCACATCATGAGTAGACACGCCCCTTGCTGCTGATTGGCTACGAGTTTGTTTTGCTATTCGGCCCGAATCGGTTTCCTAAAGTGTTTTTGAAAAATCGCTTACCCCACCTTTAACTTGTTCTTCATTAGAACATCTAGTTTCTCTTCCACTTCTACTCTTCCATGCAAATGTAAAATATACATTCATGTAGCTTTGAAACCAGACACGTTGCTTCTCTTCTCTTTAGATGCTTTGACTCTCTAAGATCTCTCAGTAGAGAGATCGGTCTCATTCATTTTCAATTTTTGTATTTGCTTCCGAGTAATAATTGATTAAATTCAATACTCATTTTATCTTATTGTTATTGTCTGTTTTTATTTTCTGCTGATTCTGCTTGCATTCGTCACATCGGTGGTTCAACCATACTGTTATGAAGCTACGAGAATATTTTTTTTGCACAAAGAAAACACTGTGACCTACTGTAGTGCTTCACTGGGTAGTGAATTTTGCTTTCGCCAACCTAGGGAGGCGAAATAGTGTAGTGATGGGTACTCGCGTCACCAATGACGTTATGATATTTGGATCACGTGTCACTTAAGGTGTGGTTATGAGTACATCACATAAGAAAGATTGGTGGGATCTCTAACTTGTAGAACCTCTTTCTGTATCATCAACACAAGGAAGACACAAGTGTAATAAAATAGATTTATTAACAAAAGATAGACAAGAGTAATCAACAACTACTAAATGAATATCATGAATACAATAGGAATAAAGTGCATAAGATGCATAAGATTATGTTGGGTGTTGCAATGCCAGAGCTACGTTATCTGGAAAGATAAACTGTTGCTACTCTGAAACAAATAAGGTGAGGAACCTTATTATGCATGAAACAAATACCTGAAAGATTATTTGTTATCAACTGCAATCGGCTATATAACATCTAATGTAAATTAGATATATCATATACTGATAATACACAACAATGCCAAGGTCTCTGGAAGAGGTTTGGATAAGTTATAGTTACGTTCTCTGCGGTCGAGCAGATCGACCAAGTTAAGAACTTATTTGCATAGTCCAAACACACATTTAGAAAAGTGTCACCAAAGCTTTACCAATGCATTATTCACTTACCAAACCACGACCAGAATACCTTTGGCAATGTTACGAACACCTTAAGTCCAAACATGATGGAAGAAGATTGAACTTTCATGCATGCATTCATTAGTCTATAGAGTTTGTGTAAGATGTTGCACTACGCGTCGCTGCCACTGAGAATACTTATTTCTCTGCATAAATAAAAGATGTGTGTGTTGTAGTTTGCATCAGTTTAAGGTTTGAGAACATAGTTATGAATGGATTTGGATGGAACTCTGTAATCCCTCTTTATTTCACCCTCTGCTGCTGCATCCAGAGGTCCTCAGGAATTTTTATGGTGGTCACAGGCCAAAACCTGAGGAATCAGTCTGTTGGTGGGTGAAGGGCAGAAACTGCATTTTGACCAATGAGAAGTCCTGCCCTTCCCGGGCTTTGTAACAAAGGTCTTCTTCTTGCCCTATAAGAGGTGTCTGGCTGTTGTCCTGGCATCTTTATCTGATGGTGTAGGACAGTTTGCTTATGTTAGTCCACCAACATCCAATCAAAATGTAGCACAATAGTGGTCAGAGAGGGGCCCCGCCCTAAACTGGGCCCTGGAATGTGCTGTCCACTACAACTGCAATGTTAGATGGCCGAGTTCTTACAGAAACTAACTGGAAACTTCAGAGATCGTTTTGTGCACTTCAGCCCTGGAGACCAGTTTCTCCTTTACATTCAGAATCCATTTCTGGTAAAAAATAAAATTAATTACATTTCACAGGAGGCAAAACCGTTATACAAGTGGGACTGCTACAAATGGAGCTTTGTTGATCTTCCATTGAAGTTCTCAATCAGACAACGTATGCAGGTTTTTTTTGTTTTTGTTTTTCCAAAACTAGGACGTTTTCATGTGCGTTCAACTCGTAAATACAATCTATCCGACATGACTTGAACGCACCATTAGTTTACAATGGGATTATTGGATTTGTGACAATATCAAAGACACGATTTGAGAGAATCGACCGATGCCTGTAAAACATTTGACATGCTAAATATCTGGAGCTGTCGGCGATTCAAAATCCTGCGGTGTAAAATGAGTTCTGACTGAATAATACATCGGCGATGACCTACAGCCAATAAGAGAGCAAGATACAGGGCAGCGATTCTTCGTATTGTAAAATCATGCAGTGTGTAAACTCCTGTCGCCGATCCATCGTGCAATGTGAACACCAGCAGCAACTGAATGCTACCCCAGATAGTCGTGCAGCGTGAAAACAACGGTGATCCGACGACTTTGATAATCCTGTGAACTCCGCATTAGGCTGCCATGTTAACTAACGGCGTTCTCTCCGACTCATTTGTGCTTCATAGAGGGACCCTCTATTATTTACCATAGCAATAGAACCCCTGGCAATTTACATTCAAAACAATCAAAAAATCTAAGGTGTTAGTATTGGTAACAGACAACAAAAGATACTGCTTTATGCGGACGATATTTTGCTAACCATAACTAATCCGCAAATATCATTACCTGAATTAACTTCACTTGACTTGATCAAACAATCTGGAGTTATTTCTGGATGTAAAGTTAATTTTCATAAGTCGGAGATAATGCCATTAGGATCACCAAATATATCAGAGCCTAATTTTATTAAACCATTCAAATAGTCCCTTAAAACCCCTTAGCATTCCTGTCAAATTAGCCTAAAACGCCTGAAAAAGGCATACCCAAAGTAAATTGCATGCTGTTCTTGAACCGATTCACTGTCAATAATTGCTGACACATAGTAACTGAAGCATAAACACATTATGTAGTGTGTTTTTACGATTTTTTTCATTGGTGCTGTCATCCTGTCCCTCGGTATATGGTTTTTTGCTGACTGGCTCCCAGACTTCATTCAATTCAATGTCAGATGATTGTCTGTGATATAAAAAAAAAAAAGCAACACACACAACAGAAGTTAGCAGGAACACCTCAAATCATAAAACACACACACAGACATGACAGAATCAGAAGAGCTTTATTACCAAGTATGTTTACACACACAAGGAATTTGACTTGACGACAGGAGCTTCCAGTGCAGAAGAAAGTACAGACATACATAGGAATAACACAGTAGGGATGTAATAACACTAATAAAAAAAAAAAACATTAAATAATGGACTATAAACAGAAATAGAAGTATAGGAAAAAATGTATTTAGATAAATGTACAGATGTTATTAGTGTGCAGATATGTTATTTACAAGTGTGCAGTTTAATATAAATAATTCAGATAACTATGTCAGTCGTGATGGACGATGTATAATTATGAAAGATTAATTGTCCAGGCTGAATATAGCCTGCGGGGAAGAAAATGTTCTTGTGTCTGGCTGTTCTGGTGCTCAGTGCTCTGTAGCGCCGGCCAGAAGGCAACAGTTCGAAGAGAGAAGTTAGCAAAAACACCGCAAAACACAAACATGTACCTCAATATATACAGTATAATATACATAATTATATGTGTAATATATATAAATATAATTATAGAATATAATAAAACACTTACTTGTTGAGAGTGACGTCTCCTCCATCCGCAGATATGTTATTTACAAAGTGTGCAGTTTAATATAAATGGACGATGTATAATTATGAAAGATTAATTGTCCAGGCTGAATATAGCCTGCGGGGAAGAAAATGTTCTTGTGTCTGGCTGTTCTGGTGCTCAGTGCTCTGTAGCGCCGGCCAGAAGGCAACAGTTCGAAGAGAGAAGTTAGCAAAAACACCGCAAAACACAAACATGTACCTCAATATATACAGTATAATATACATAATTATATGTGTAATATATATAAATATAATTATAGAATATAATAAAACACTTACTTGTTGAGAGTGACGTCTCCTCCATCCAAAAACATCTCCTCTCATCTGCTTCAATGGATGAAACATCACTCAAAAAACAGTTTTATTGTCCGGCCAATTTTATTGTTATACATTGTTCGACTTCTGCGCACGATATGTTAAACTCTCCCACTAAAGTCGCATATTATATGGTTCAAGTAAATATAAAGCAGATAGAGGATATTGGAAACTTAATAAAACATTATTAGAAAATGAAACATTCAAAATGAAAGCAATAGAAATTATTGATAGGTATTGGACTCAGGCTAATATAATGAATACCTTTGGGAAATATTGGGAGCTCACTAAATATGAAGTAAGGAAATATTTTAAAAAACAACATACCAAATAAATACATTAGAAATTTAGTAAATTATGTTACATATCCTCCAGCTAGATTTTTCTGGTCATCAATATTTGGAGACTTAAATTGGCGTAAGGCTTGGAGAATGGTTGATAAATTCTTTGTTAATAAAGTAAAGGACGTTTCGTATAAAATATTGCATAGAATTTATCCAGTGAAACATCTATTGGAACGTTTTAAATTGAATATTGACTACTCCTGTGAATTTTGTAGTAAAGAAAAAGAAACTATTTTTCATTTATTTTTTCATTGCATCTATACAAAGATATTTTGGGTTGATGTTGAGAATTTCATTACAAGAAAACTTAATACAGTTGTTAAACTGGGTGGGTCTGATATAATGATATATGTTGATGATTATGGGATAGAAAAGGATAAAGCGTATATTATTCAATTACTGGTTGTAATGAGGAAGTTTCATATACACAAAATGAAGTGGTCGGATGGTAAACCAAATTTTTTACATTTTATCAATGAACTTAAACAATACTGTAATATTAGTCCTGTCGGGCAAGTACAATTCTCAAGCCATTTTTCAGTAAACTTGCATTAACCGATTTAAAGTTGTTCGGAGGCTGGTCAGCGAGCTGGTGTTCGACTGTATTCTGTAACCGCAATTCTCTCTGAGGACGCGGTAACTACAGCGGGGGGGAAAAGTACTCTTGATAGACACTCACTGGGTTCGTCAGACTGGAGAAATGTTTGTGGTAATGTGACCAAAAATATTTAAGACCTACTGAATCTGAATTTAAGACTTTTTAAGGCCTTATTTTAGGAAAACTTGAAGACTTTTTAAGGATCCGCGGCCACCCTAAATATTTCCAAGAAAAACTGAATTAGTTATATAATCCAGATTAGGGTTTTCATTACATTCATTTTTAAGACGACATAATACCTTACTGGGTATAGCGTCCATTACAACTCGGTGTTCAGACTTGCCTCATAGAAAGCACAGAGCACGTCGTCCGGATAGCTGGTGACGTTAGCAACCATCAGGAACGGTCTGGTATGGTCCTCGAGAGTCCTGCCCTCCTGCTTCAGCAGGAGGAGGAGGAATTTCATTCACAATAACCGACAAACTAGAATACAAGAGAAAGGAACTAATATAGGGCAGATAACGAGGGGCAGACAGGTGAGCACAATGAGGTAATTAACTCAAATGAGAACAGGAACAACCAAATAAGGACACCGAGGGAGAAACCACAATCAACAGTCCACAGGGGTGTGACAGTAGTAATGACTGTATTGTTTTTTTGTTTTTGACCGTAAAGGATATGGATTTAATTGCGAACTGTTAGTAGGCTACTGATTTTAGGATTTATCATGCTATCTACGGCATTCGAGTCCACACGAGTCCAACTAGAAGTGACATCAACTAGAAGTGACAGCCTGGTGTCTCTAGTCTTTACAGTATTTTGTTATATGGAGCTGTTTGGTAGATCGCGATCTATCTACTTCTCTTGTCTACACCTTAATTAAAATGCGGCAGACTTTAATGGACAGTAAAACGAAGGCAGAACACCGTATAACTCCAAGCCGGCACCGTAACTTCATTTTGACGAATGGCTAAGCAAAGTCAGAACGCCGTAACTCAGTTTGAGCGTTCCAAAGTGAAAGAGCCGTAACTGGTGCTATACGGTGCTCTGCCTTGGTTTCTCCGGGGCTTTTCAAAGTTACGGTTGAGACGACCCATTATTTTCTCGGAAAAACAACAAAATTGACTCAAGATACTTATACACATGATAAATGATGTCTTGAATGTCCCAAAAATATCAATAACTCATTTTCGACAAAAATCGAAGTTACGGTCTTTTGTCTTTGCACGGCAGTATAATGAAAACACTATTTATTAGCACAGTAACAAGATCGACAGTTTAAGACGTTAACTTGTAAGAACAAAACACAAGATACTTCTCTTTTCAATATAAGAGTTCCCTTTGTTGTTAAAGAAAGGGGGTTTCCAGAGATTGCTGATTGGCTGGAAGTTCAGTAGTCGTTGAAGTGACCTCTTGGGAAGCCAATGGTTGGGCATTGGCTGAAGATGCGGAGTTGTGGGCTGGTTAAAGTTTTGAGGCAGTCACCTCGGAGACACGTTGTTGTGGCAAAACTTAACTCAGAACACGAAACTCTCAACGGAAAAGAAAGTACAGTAGAAGAATAGAAGTAACGAGACTAGATGGGTTTTCTCCTCATGGTTTTAGAGGAGCTGCTGGCGTGTAAGCCAGAGCACGCTCAAAGAGCGCTAAAAAGCAGTCAAAACGCGGTGGCAAAAAGGCTAGAAGCTGAAAGCTAAAAAGCCGCATGGCTAAAAGTGATGACTTGAAGCATAACTAAAAGCATAGTTTGACGGTGTCCTGAGCATTTAAACCGGGTTGTTGGCCACCTCCCAAATGGTGTCTTTGACCAATTAGATATTGTCTTTGCTCGGGGTGTTGTATGTTTCTCCTCCCAATCAACATGTTATCTTATCAGTCACATGGTCCAAATTTTCCCGCTCTTGCAGAGTATAATTTTGGACATGATTTCTGTAACAAGAATACGATACATTTGACAAAGAATTGATTGGAAGAAACGTTTCAAGCAAGAAGATTCAAACACACACATACTAAACATGAATATGAACCCTTAAGCTATTCAATAGTTATTAAAAAGACATACACAATAAGTGATTAGAACATGACATTCAAATGTGTGGGTTACATACGTGATATGGAGTTAAGCAATGGACTGATATTCGTTTATAAGTCTTTCTGAGTTCATTTTGGTGCATCTACATCTGTAAAAGACAGTTTCTGTGCCATTCTGTGAACATAAGGACATGTTCTGTGAAGACCAGAGAGGTTAAAAGGTCTCCTAAGGAATCTCAGTCTGGTTCTTGTCTTCTAGGTGGGGGAAACCAATCCAAAGCAGTTTCTACTAATGATTTTCCTCATGTTATGGTCATGAATCATGATATGCTGTGTCTTTGACCATTAATCTTGGTTACTTGCCCCAAAATTGACAATCTCCTTTGAATTGCCAATAAGTGTTCTTTTGTTTTAATGCTGTGAGCTGCTCAAAGCTGCTAGTTGGTGGACTTGCTTCAGGCTTGTGGCGCCAGGGTCTGATTTACAAACATCCTGTGTCTTGGGCCTTCCTGTGGAATTCGGCTCCTCGTGTTTCAACCATGTTCTTGATCGAATCTTAAATTGACTGATTCGGTCTGATACCCTACAGCTCTTAAGGTCCAAAATTGTTAGGAGTACTGACGAGGACTTTTAAGAGGCTTAAGAGTTTCTTTAGTGGAGAAAATCAACAAAACGTGAAGAGGAAGAAGAAATGCATTGCACACAATACATGACAGTGAGTTAATAAAGACACTACACATTAGATCGTGTAGTGATCATGTTTGTGACCGATATTATTAGAGACACGCTAACATCTCAGACACAGTTTAAAAATGCCATAGCGCCAGAAAGTAATCACTACATTAATTATGGCCACGTTCACACGGTCAGTTTTTTTAGGGATTGACAACCGCATTTCCTTACAGTCTCGAAATGTCCCGTTCAAACAGCAGCTTACATTAGCGTCTCGAATACTGTCTGTATGAACGTGCAACGACAGTCAAGCCCGTATATGCACTCGCATCCTTTTCTGCGTCTCGCGCATGACACTGCATTTGAGTCACGCACGCACTGTGACGCACAGAACAAAACTGACGGAAACTACTCCGGTGGAGAACAGTGACTGGATCTAAAAACCTTCAGATGACACACGGCTCATTTCTCCGTCGCTGTGCCCAAAGTGAATCCACACATGAGCGGCTCTCTCGCACTAGTTGTCCAGTTCATACAGCGCGTGCTTTCTGAGAATGCGGTTGCGAGTCCTGAAAATGTGAGTTCGGTTATAGAATGCCTGTAATTTCAAAGTGAAGGCTTATAATAAACACTAAAGCACTCTCTCTTTTTCCCTTTGAAAAACCAGCCAATCACAGTCTTCAAAAGACTGTGTCAGATGTAGCAACGGGGTCAGCCCCGCCTCCTCACTAAGATGAAAGTTTTTGTCTTTTCCTCGCTCAGAGTTGCTCTCAGATTGGTCCTGAATTGCTCTTAAGCTAAGACTCCTACGTAGAAATTTTTAAGATAAATTAGGAGCTCTCTGAGAGGATTCTTAGAATCTTTAAGAATACGGGCCCTGGTCTTCACTTCTGAGCTTCCTACACATCATAACATTATTACATGATTCCTGTCTGAGAAACTCCTTCCACACTGATGACATAAAACAGTTATCTCAAACGAATCCTCGTGTGTTGATCAAGATTGTGTTGAAAATATGCCATGTACTCTTCTCATGTGACTGTTACGGTTTGATTTTTTAGTAAAAAATTTTCCACACTGTTGGCAGGTGAAGGGACTCTCTCCAGTGTGAACTCTCATGTGGGATTTAAGGCGTCCATGTAGATCGAAACTCTCTCCACACTGAGGGCATGTAAAAGATTTTTCTCTAGTGTGAATTGTCATGTGCACTTTAAGGCTTCCATTTTGGTTGAAACCTTTTCCACACTGATGGCACACGTAACCCTTTTCTCCAGCGTGAATTCTCATGTGTTCATGAAGTAATCCTTTATGAATGAAGCTCATTCCACACACTTGGCAGATACAAGGACTCTCTCTAGTGTGAATTCTCATGTGGACTTTAAGAGTTCCTTTTTGACTGAACCCCTTTCCACACTGAAGACAGGAGTATGGCTTCTCTCCAGTGTGAATTCTCATGTGGTAATTAAGGTTTCCTTTGTGACTGAAACTCTTTCCACACTCAGGGCAGGTAGAAGGCTTCCCTCCAGTGTGAATTCTCATGTGGTATTTAAGGTTTCCTTTTTGACTGAAACTCTTTCCACACTCAGGGCAGGTAGAAGGCTTCCCTCCAGTGTGAATTCTCATGTGGTATTTAAGGTTTCCTTTTTGACTGAAACTCTTTCCACACTCAGGGCAGGTAGAAGGCTTCCCTCCAGTGTGAATTCTCATGTGGTATTTAAGGTTTCCTTTTTGACTGAAACTCTTTCCACACTCAGGGCAGGTAGAAGGCTTCCCTCCAGTGTGAATTCTCATGTGGTATTTAAGGTTTCCTTTTTGACTGAAACTCTTTCCACACTCAGGGCAGGTAGAAGGCTTCCCTCCAGTGTGAATTCTCATGTGGTATTTAAGGTTTCCTTTTTGACTGAAACTCTTTCCACACTCAGGGCAGGTAGAAGGCTTCCCTCCAGTGTGAATTCTCATGTGGTATTTAAGGTTTCCTTTTTGACTGAAACTCTTTCCACACTCAGGGCAGGTAGAAGGCTTCCCTCCAGTGTGAATTCTCATGTGGTATTTAAGGTTTCCTTTTTGACTGAAACTCTTTCCACACTCAGGGCAGGTAGAAGGCTTCCCTCCAGTGTGAATTCTCATGTGGTATTTAAGGTTTCCTTTTTGACTGAAACTCTTTCCACACTCAGGGCAGGTAGAAGGCTTCCCTCCAGTGTGAATTCTCATGTGGTATTTAAGGTTTCCTTTTTGACTGAAACTCTTTCCACACTCAGGGCAGGTAAAAGGCTTCTTTCCCGTGTGAATCCTCATGTGGACTTTAACAGTTCCTTTTTGACCGAAACTCTTTCCACACTCAGGGCAGGTAAAAGGCTTCTTTCTCGTGTGAATTCTCATGTGGACTTTAAGGTTTCCTTTTTGACTGAAACTCTTTCCACACTCAGGACAGGTAAAAGGCTTCTTTCTCGTGTGAATTCTCATGTGCCTGTTAAGAGTTCCTTTTTGACTGAAACTCTTTCCACACTGTTGGCAGGTAAAAGTCTTCCCTCCAGGATGAACTCTCATGTGGACTTTTAAGGTTTCCATGTTCATTGAAACTCTTTTCACAGTGCAAAGGGGTGAAATAACTTGTAGTTCCTGTTTTATGAGCGGTTCTTTTTGTGAGAAAGTCTCTTTAATCTGTGGCCAACCGGAAGATTCTTCGGTTTTAAAATCATGATGAGTCTCATATTGTTCTTTCTCTTCCGTTTCATTCGGTACTATGCACTCCTCTTTCAGCGGCATGAGGTCTATGGTGAAAAAAGGCAAATGAAAGTTAGCCCAGTTTAATAGCACAAAGAAACAGACATCAAAACATTTACCAACATGTAAGCTAGAGAGTATATCCACTAATCTATTAAAAGAAGTGCTTCAGTCATGGGGATTGCGAGAGGAGTGTCAAGTCTGCGTCACTACTGATAAATGACACAAACAAACAATCAGAGCGCTGCAACTAAACGACTGGACGAGGTTACAGCGTTTTGGCCATCGTCTTCATAGTCTTCTCGGGGGGGTTCCCCCTCCTTAGAAATCGCAGTCCGAGGGGGTGTTCCCCCCCAGTACAGACGAGTTTCGCGTTCCCCTCGGTAAATCACGTTCCGGGGGGTTCCACTCGGAAGAAATTGCGATCACGTTCCCCTCGGTTGAAATCGTGAAAGGAGCCCCAGGTTGATCAAATTTACCTCAAAACGAAACGAAGTACAATAATTTATTTAAATTCATGTTTACAGTAAATTAATAATTTACTCAAACGGACTAAATATATTGCCAATAACTCTCCTTAGACAATACTTTCCCTAAGTATGTACACTACACGCATGTTTTAAGAAAAAAATTACAGCAATTCACCAAAATGGGGTTTTTCGTGTTCCAAATATTCTATGTTACTAGTATGTTACTAGCGACCAGACTGACTTGCTAGTTTAAATTTTGCCAATATATTCCTTACTGTATATACAGTATATAATTATTAAGAAATTACTGTAATTCACAGTTTTTTTTATGTTCCAAAAGTTGTAGTACATTGCTAGTGACTAGACTGACTTACTATAGGTACAATTTTAGTAATACCTCCCTTGCTGTACATAAAGTACATCAATAGTTTATAATACAACCTTTGGAACATGAAAAATCCCTTTTGGGGTCTTACAGATTTTTTAGTTTTTGTTTTAAATAATTGTGAATGGTACATACAGTAAGACATGAAATCAGTCTTGTAACTAGCAACGTACTACAACCTGTAGAACATGGAAAAAACCCTTTTGGTGAATAGTAAAAAAAAAGAAAAAAAAAAAAAGATATTTGTGTACTGTACATACTGTAAGGGAGATATTGGCAAACTATAACCTGTAATAGGTCAGTCTTGTATCTAGCTACGTACTACAACCGTTGGAACATGAAAAACCCTTTCCAGGGATCTTTATATGTAAATAATTGCATATTACTCACCTGTAGAAAATCACTATAAGCAATACAAGCTTTAGAATTTGACAGTGTTATTTTACATTTTAATTAAAATACATTGGACGTTTTAACCCAGTCGGTGGAATTGTCAGACAGTCCCTTGGGTGCGATAGCGCGTCAATACTTTCTTCGGTTTAAATTTGCAGCAATAATCTAAGCAACCGAAAGCAATATATGTCTTCCTCAGATGTAATGTTAGTTCTGTACTTCAGCGTTGGGTAAAACAGCATTATAATCTCCTTTGGGGTAGAGAACGCTGCTTACATGTAGGCTACAGGAAACAGCGAAGACGTTGAATTAAACATACACACAATAAGCTTTTCCACATGTTTATACTGGCCCCGATAATCAAAACTTCTACTTAGCGCTTGCTCCATTTCTGTAGTTCAGTTTTTGTGAATGAATAACTTAATCCACCTGTTGCTTTGGTCTTCATCAACAGCCGCTTGC